>NW_026542810.1:0-171791 GCF_028750875.1 Macrosteles quadrilineatus
CACTTTTTAATAATGTTTTTGTTATGAATAATACATATATAATAATATTATAGGAAGGATAATATACAAATAAATATATAAAAATGTTTTTGATCATAATATAAATACATATTTTATAATATTTTTTTAATTATAATTATATATGAATGAACACTTTTTAATAATGTTTTTAATAATAATAATACATATATATTAATATTAT
This sequence comes from Macrosteles quadrilineatus, assembly GCF_028750875.1. Lineage (NCBI taxonomy): Eukaryota > Metazoa > Arthropoda > Insecta > Hemiptera > Cicadellidae > Macrosteles > Macrosteles quadrilineatus. Next base: position 203 of record NW_026542810.1, read on the forward strand.
AGTAAGGATAATATGCAATTAAATATTGACAGGTTTTTTTTTTATCATAATATAAATACATATTTTATAATTTTTATATAACAATAATTATATATGAATGAACACTTTTTAATGATGTTTTTGTTATTAATAATACATATATAATAATATTATAGGAAGGATAATATACAAATAAATATATATAAATGTTTTTGATCATAATATAAATACATATTTTATAATATTTTTATAATAATAATTATATATGAATGAACACTTTTGAATAATATTTTTGTTATTAATAATACATATATAATAATATTATAGGAAGGATAATATACAAATAAATATATATAAATGTTTTTGATCATAATATAAATACATATTTTATAATATTTTTATAATAATAATTATATATGAATGAACACTTTTTAATAATGTTTTTGTTATTAATAATACATATATAATAATATTATAGGAAGGATAATATGCAAATAAATATTCACAGGTTTTTTATCATAATATAAATACATATTTTAAAGTTTTTTATAATAATAATAATATATGAACACTTTTTAGTAATGTTTTTGTAATTAATAATCCAAATAAAATAATATTATAGAAACGATAATATGCAAATAAATATTGACAGGTTTTTTTGATCATAATATAAATACATAGTTTAAAGTTTTTTTATAATAATAATTATATATGAATGAACACTTTTTAGTAATGTTTTTGTAATTAATAATACAAATATAATAATATTATAGAAACCATAATATGCAAATAAATATTGACAGGTTTTTTTGATCATAATATAAATACATAGTTTAAAGTTTTTTTATAATAATAATTATATATGAATGAACACTTTTTAGTAATGTTTTTGTAATTAATAATACAAATATAATAATATTATAGAAACGATAATATGCAAATAAATATTGACAGGTTTTTTTGATCATAATATAAATACATAGTTTAAAGTTTTTTTATAATTATAATTTTATATGAATGAACACTTTTTAATAATGTTTTTGTTATGAATAATACATATATAATAATATTATAGGAAGGATAATATACAAATAAATATATATAAATGTTTTTGATCATAATATAAATACATATTTTATAATAATTTTATAATAATAATAATATATGAATGAACACTTTTTAATAATGTTTTTGTTATTAATAATACATATATAATAATATTATAGGAAGGATAATATACAAATAAATATATAAAAATGTTTTTGATCATAATATAAATACATATTTTATAATATTTTTATAATAATAATTATATATGAATGAACACTTTTTAATAATGTTTTTGTTATTAATAATACATATATAATAATATTATAGGAAGGATAATATGCAAATAAATATTCACAGGTTTTTTTATCATAATATAAATACATATTTTAAAGTTTTTTATAATAATAATAATGTATGAATGAACACTTTTTAGTAATGTTTTTGTAATTAATAATACAAATATAATAATATTATAGAAACGATAATATGCAAATAAATATTGACAGGTTTTTTTGATCATAATATAAATACATAGTTTAAAGTTTTTTTATAATAATAATTATATATGAATGAACACTTTTTAGTAATGTTTTTGTAATTAATAATACAAATATAATAATATTATAGAAACGATAATATGCAAATAAATATTGACAGGTTTTTTTGATCATAATATAAATACATAGTTTAAAGTTTTTTTATAATTATAATTATATATGAATGAACACTTTTTAATAATGTTTTTGTTATGAATAATACATATATAATAATATTATAGGAAGGATAATATACAAATAAATATATATAAATTTTTTTGATCATAATATAAATACATGTTTTATAATATTTTTATAATAATAATTATATATGAATGAACACTTTTTAATAATGTTTTTGTTATTAATAATACATATATAATAATATTATAGGAAGGATAATATACAAATAAATATATATAAATGTTTTTGATCATAATATAAATACATATTTTATAATATTTTTATAATTATAATTATATATGATGAACACTTTTTAATAATGATTTTAATAATAATAATACATATATATTAATATTATAGTAAGGATAATATGCAATTAAATATTGACAGGTTTTTTTTATCATATTATAAATACATATTTTAAAATTTTTATATAAAAATAATTATATATGAATGAACAATTTTTAATGATGTTTTTGTAATTAATAATACATATATAATAATATTATAGGAAGGATAATATGCAAATAAATATTCACAGGTTTTTTTTATCATAATATAAATACATATTTTAAAGTTTTTTATAATAATAATTATATATGAATGAACACTTTTTAGTAATGTTTTTGTAATTAATAATACAAATATAATAATATTATAGAAACGATAATATGAAAATAAATATTGACAGGTTTTTTTGATCATAATATAAATACATAGTTTAAAGATTTTTTATAATTATAATTATATATGAATGAACACTTTTTAATAATGTTTTTGTTATGAATAATACATATATAATAATATTATAGGAAAGATAATATACAAATAAATATATAAAAATGTTTTTGATCATAATATAAATACATATTTTATAATATTTTTATAATTATAATTATATATGAATGAACACTTTTTAATAATGTTTTTAATAATAATAATACATATATATTAATATTATAGTAAGGATAATATGCAATTAAATATTGAAAGGTTTTTTTTATCATAATATAAATACATATTTTATAATTTTTATATAAAAATAATTATATATGAATGAACACTTTTTAATGATGTTTTTGTTATTAATAATACATATATAATAATATTATAGGAAGGATAATATACAAATAAATATATATAAATGTTTTTGATCATAATATAAATACATATTTTATAATATTTTTACAATAATAATTATATATGAATAAACACTTTTGAATAATGTTTTTGTTATTAATAATACATATATAATAATATTATAGGAAGAATAATATGCAAATAAATATTCACAGGTTTTTTTATTATAATATAAATACATAGTTTAAAGTTTTTTTTATAATAATAATTATATATGAATGAACACTTTTTAGTAATGTTTTTGTAATTAATAATAAAAATATAATAATATTATAGAAACGATAATATGCAAATAAATATTGACAGGTTTTTTTGATCATAATATAAATACATAGTTTAAAGTTTTTTTATAATTATAATTATATATGAATGAACACTTTTTAATAATGTTTTTGTTATGAATAATACATATATAATAATATTATAGGAAGGATAATATACAAATAAATATATATAAATGTTTTTGATCATAATATAAATACATATTTTATAATATTTTTATAATAATAATTATATATGAATGAACACTTTTTAATAATGTTTTTGTTATGAATAATAAATATATAATAATATTATAGGAAGGATAATATACAAATAAATATATATAAATGTTTTTGATCATAATATAAATACATATTTTATAATATTTTTATAATTATAATTATATATGAATGAACACTTTTTAATAATGTTTTTAATAATAATAATACATATATATTAATATTATAGTAAGGATAATATGCAATTAAATATTGACAGGTTTTTTTTATCATAATATAAATACATATTTTAAAATTTTTATATAAAAATAATTATATATGAATGAACACTTTTTAATGATGTTTTTGTTATTAATAATACATATATAATAATATTATAGGAATGATAATATACAAATAAATATATATAAATGTTTTTGATCATAATATAAATACATATTTTATAATATTTTTATAATAATAATTATATATGAATGAACACTTTTTAGTAATGTTTTTGTAATTAATAATACAAATATAATAATATTATAGAAACGATAATATGCAAATAGATATTGACAGGTTTTTTTGAACATAATATAAATACATAGTTTAAAGTTTTTTTATAATAATAATTATATATGAATGAACACTTTTTAGTAATGTTTTTGTAATTAATAATACAAATATAATAATATTATAGAAACGATAATATGCAAATAAATATTGACAGGTTTTTTGATCATAATATAAATACATAGTTTAAAGTTTTTTTATAATTATAATTATATATGAATGAACACTTTTTAATAATGTTTTTGTTATGAATAATACATATATAATAATATTATAGAAAGGATAATATACAAATAAATATATATAAATGTTTTTGATCATAATATAAATACATATTTTATAATATTTTTATAATAATAATAATATATGAATGAACACTTTTTAATAATGTTTTTGTTATTAATAATCCATATATAATAATATTATAGGAAGGATAATATACAAATAAATATATATAAATGTTTTTAATCATAATATAAAAACATATTTTATAATATTTTTATAATAATAATTATATATGAATGAACACTTTTTAATAATGTTTTTGTTATTAATAATACATATATAATAATATTATAGGAAGGATAATATACAAATAAATATATATAAATGTTTTTGATCATAATATAAATACATATTTTATAATATTTTTATAATTATAATTATATATGAATGAACACTTTTTAATAATGTTTTTGTTTTTAATAATACATATATAATAATATTATAGGAAGGATAATATACAAATAAATATATATAAATGTTTTTGATCATAATATAAATACATATTTTATAATATTTTTATAATAATAATTACATATGAATGAACACTTTTTAATGATGTTTTTGTTATTAATAATACATATATAATAATATTATAGGAAGGATAATATACAAATAAATATATATAAATGTTTTTGATCATAATATAAATACATATTTTATAATATTTTTTATAATTATAATTATATATGAATGAACACTTTTTAATAATGTTTTTAATAATAATAATACATATATATTAATATTATAGGAAGGATAATATGCAATTAAATATTGACAGGTTTTTTTTATCATAATATAAATACATATTTTAAATCTTTTTATAATAATAATTATATATGAATGAACACTTTTTAGTAATGTTTTTGTAATTAATAATACAAATATAATAATATTAAAGAAACAATAATATGCAAATAAATATTGACAGTTTTTTTTTTATCATAATATAAATACATAGTTTAAAGTTTTTTTATAATTATAATTATATATGAATGAACACTTTTTAATAATGTTTTTGTTATGAATAATACATATATAATAATATTATAGGAAGGATAATATACAAATAAATATATAAAAATGTTTTTGATCATAATATAAATACATATTTTATAATATTTTTATAATTATAATTATATATGAATGACCACTTTTTAATAATGTTTTTAATAATAATAATACATATATATTAATATTATAGTAAGGATAATATGCAATTAAATATTGACAGGTTTTTTTTATCATAATATAAATACATATTTTATAATTTTTATATAAAAATAATTATATATGAATGAACACTTTTTAATGATGTTTTTGTTATGAATAATACATATATAATAATATTATAGGAAGGATAATATACAAATAAATATATAAAAATGTTTTTGATCATAATATAAATACATATTTTATAATATTTTTATAATAATAATTATATATGAATGAACACTTTTTAATAATGTTTTTGTTATTAATAATACATATATAATAATATTATAGGAAGGATAATATGCAAATAAATATTCACAGGTTTTTTTATCATAATATAAATACATATTTTAAAGTTTTTTATAATAATAATAATGTATGAATGAACACTTTTTAGTAATGTTTTTGTAATTAATAATACAAATATAATAATATTATAGAAACAATAATATGCAAATAAATATTGACAGGTTTTTTTGATCATAATATAAATACATAGTTTAAAGTTTTTTTATAATAATAATTATATATGAATGAACACTTTTTAGTAATGTTTTTGTAATTAATAATACAAATATAATAATATTATAGAAACGATAATATGCAAATAAATATTGACAGGTTTTTTTGATCATAATATAAATACATAGTTTAAAGTTTTTTTATAATTATAATTATATATGAATGAACACTTTTTAGTAATGTTTTTGTTATGAATAATACAAATATAATAATATTATAGGAAGGATAATATGCAAATAAATATTGACAGGTTTTTTTGATCATAATATAAATACATAGTTTAAAGTTTTTTTATAATTATAATTATATATGAATGAACACTTTTTAATAATGTTTTTGTTATGAATAATACATATATAATAATATTATAGGAAGGATAATATACAAATAAATATATATAAATGTTTTTAATCATAATATAAAAACATATTTTATAATATTTTTATAATAATAATTATATATGAATGAACACTTTTTAATAATGTTTTTGTTATTAATAATACATATATAATAATATTATAGGAAGGATAATATACAAATAAATATATATAAATGTTTTTGATCATAATATAAATACATATTTTATAATATTTTTATAATTATAATTATATATGAATGAACACTTTTTAATAATGTTTTTGTTTTTAATAATACATATATAATAATATTATAGGAAGGATAATATACAAATAAATATATATAAATGTTTTTGATCATAATATAAATACATATTTTATAATATTTTTATAATAATAATTACATATGAATGAACACTTTTTAATGATGTTTTTGTTATTAATAATACATATATAATAATATTATAGGAAGGATAATATACAAATAAATATATATAAATGTTTTTGATCATAATATAAATACATATTTTATAATATTTTTTATAATTATAATTATATATGAATGAACACTTTTTAATAATGTTTTTAATAATAATAATACATATATATTAATATTATAGGAAGGATAATATGCAATTAAATATTGACAGGTTTTTTTTATCATAATATAAATACATATTTTAAATCTTTTTATAATAATAATTATATATGAATGAACACTTTTTAGTAATGTTTTTGTAATTAATAATACAAATATAATAATATTAAAGAAACAATAATATGCAAATAAATATTGACAGTTTTTTTTTATCATAATATAAATACATAGTTTAAAGTTTTTTTATAATTATAATTATATATGAATGAACACTTTTTAATAATGTTTTTGTTATGAATAATACATATATAATAATATTATAGGAAGGATAATATACAAATAAATATATAAAAATGTTTTTGATCATAATATAAATACATATTTTATAATATTTTTATAATTATAATTATATATGAATGACCACTTTTTAATAATGTTTTTAATAATAATAATACATATATATTAATATTATAGTAAGGATAATATGCAATTAAATATTGACAGGTTTTTTTTATCATAATATAAATACATATTTTATAATTTTTATATAAAAATAATTATATATGAATGAACACTTTTTAATGATGTTTTTGTTATGAATAATACATATATAATAATATTATAGGAAGGATAATATACAAATAAATATATAAAAATGTTTTTGATCATAATATAAATACATATTTTATAATATTTTTATAATAATAATTATATATGAATGAACACTTTTTAATAATGTTTTTGTTATTAATAATACATATATAATAATATTATAGGAAGGATAATATGCAAATAAATATTCACAGGTTTTTTTATCATAATATAAATACATATTTTAAAGTTTTTTATAATAATAATAATGTATGAATGAACACTTTTTAGTAATGTTTTTGTAATTAATAATACAAATATAATAATATTATAGAAACAATAATATGCAAATAAATATTGACAGGTTTTTTTGATCATAATATAAATACATAGTTTAAAGTTTTTTTATAATAATAATTATATATGAATGAACACTTTTTAGTAATGTTTTTGTAATTAATAATACAAATATAATAATATTATAGAAACGATAATATGCAAATAAATATTGACAGGTTTTTTTGATCATAATATAAATACATAGTTTAAAGTTTTTTTATAATTATAATTATATATGAATGAACACTTTTTAATAATGTTTTTGTTATGAATAATACATATATAATAATATTATAGGAAGGATAATATACAAATAAATATATATAAATGTTTTTGATCATAATATAAATACATATTTTATAATATTTTTATAATAATAATTATATATGAATGAACACTTTTTAATAATGTTTTTGTTATTAATAATACATATATAATAATATTATAGGAAGGATAATATACAAATAAATATATATAAATGTTTTTGATCATAATATAAATACATATTTTATAATATTTTTATAATTATAATAATATATAAATGAACACTTTTTAATAATGTTTTTGTTATGAATAATACATATATAATAATATTATAGGAAGGATAATATACAAATAAATATATATAAATGTTTTTGATCATAATATAAAAACATATTTTATAATATTTTTATAATAATAATTATATATGAATGAACACTTTTTAATAATGTTTTTGTTATTAATATTACATATATAATAATATTATAGGAAGGATAATATGCAAATAAATATTCACAGGTTTTTTTTATCATAATATAAATACATATTTTAAAGTTTTTTATAATAATAATTATATATGAATGAACACTTTTTAGTAATGTTTTTGTAATTAATAATACAAATATAATAATATTATAGAAACGATAATATGAAAATAAATATTGACAGTTTTTTTGATCATAATATAAATACATAGTTTAAAGTTTTTTTATAATTATAATTATATATGAACGAACACTTTTTAATAATGTTTTTGTTATGAATAATACATATATAATAATATTATAGGAAGGATAATATACAAATAAATATATATAAATGTTTTTGATCATAATATAAATACATATTTTATAATATTTTTATAATAATAATTATATATGAATGAACACTTTTGAATAATGTTTTTGTTATTAATAATACATATATACTAATATTATAGGAAGGATAATATACAAATAAATATATATAAATGTTTTTGATCATAATATAAATACATATTTTATAATATTTTTATAATAATAATTATATATGAATGAACACTTTTTAATAATGTTTTTGTTATTAATAATACATATATAATAATAATATAGGAAGGATAATATGCAAATAAATATTCACAGGTTTTTTTATCATAATATAAATACATATTTTAAAGTTTTTTATAATAATAATAATATATGAATGAACACTTTTTAGTAATGTTTTTGTAATTAATAATACAAATATAATAATATTATAGAAACGATAATATGCAAATAAATATTGACAGGTTTTTTTGATCATAATATAAATACATAGTTTAAAGTTTTTTTATAATTATAATTATATATGAATGAACACTTTTTAATAATGTTTTTGTTATGAATAATACATATATAATAATATTATAGGAAGGATAATATACAAATAAATATATATAAATGTTTTTGATCATAATATAAATACATATTTTATAATATTTTTATAATAATAATAATATATGAATGAACACTTTTTAATAATGTTTTTGTTATGAATAATACATATATAATAATATTATAGGAAGGATAATATACAAATAAATATATATAAATGTTTTTGATCATAATATAAATACATATTTTATAATATTTTTATAATTATAATAATATATGAATGAACACTTTTTAATAATGTTTTTGTTATGAATAATACATATATAATAATATTATAGGAAGGATAATATACAAATAAATATATATAAATGTTTTTGATCATAATATAAAAACATATTTTATAATATTTTTATAATAATAATTATATATGAATGAACACTTTTTAATAATGTTTTTGTTATTAATAATACATATATAATAATATTATAGGAAGGATAATATGCAAATAAATATTCACAGGTTTTTTTTATCATAATATAAATACATATTTTAAAGTTTTTTATAATAATAATTATATATGAATGAACACTTTTTAGTAATGTTTTTGTAATTAATAATACAAATATAATAATATTATAGAAACGATAATATGAAAATAAATATTGACAGGTTTTTTTTTATCATAATATAAATACATAGTTTAAAGTTTTTTTATAATTATAATTATATATGAATGAACACTTTTTAATAATGTTTTTGTTATGAATAATACATATATAATAATATTATAGGAAGGATAATATACAAATAAATATATATAAATGTTTTTGATCATAATATAAATACATATTTTATAATATTTTTATAATAATAATTATATATGAATGAACACTTTTGAATAATGTTTTTGTTATTAATAATACATATATACTAATATTATAGGAAGGATAATATACAAATAAATATATATAAATGTTTTTGATCATAATATAAATACATATTTTATAATATTTTTATAATAATAATTATATATGAATGAACACTTTTGAATAATGTTTTTGTTATTAATAATACATATATACTAATATTATAGGAAGGATAATATACAAATAAATATAGGTATATAAATGTTTTTGATCATAATATAAATACATATTTTATAATATTTTTATAATAATAATTATATATGAATGAACACTTTTTAATGATGTTTTTGTAATTAATAATACATATATAATAATATTATAGGAAGGATAATATGCAAATAAATATTCACAGTTTTTTTTATCATAATATAAATACATATTTAAAAGTTTTTTATAATAATAATTATATTTGAATGAACACTTTTTAGTAATGTTTTTGTAATTAATAATACAAATATAATAATATTATAGAAACGATAATATGCAAATAAATATTGACAGGTTTTTTTGATCATAATATAAATACATAGTTTAAAGTTTTTTTATAATTATAATTATATATGAATGAACACTTTTTAATAATGTTTTTGTTATGAATTATACATATATAATAATATTATAGGAAGGATAATATACAAATAAATATATATAAATGTTTTTGATCATAATATAAATACATATTTTATAATATTTTTATAATAATAATAATATATGAATGAACACTTTTTAATAATGTTTTTGTTATGAATAATACATATATAATAATATTATAGGAAGGATAATATACAAATAAATATATATAAATGTTTTTGATCATAATATAAATACATATTTTATAATATTTTTATAATAATAATTATATATGAATAAACACTTTTTAATAATGTTTTTGTTATTAATAATACATATATAATAATATTATAGGAAGGATAATATACAAATAAATATAGGTATATAAATGTTTTTGATCATAATATAAATACATATTTTATAATATTTTTATAATAATAATTATATATAAATGAACACTTTTTAATGATGTTTTTGTAATTAATAATACATATATAATAATATTATAGGAAGGATAATATGCAAATAAATATTCACAGTTTTTTTTTATCATAATATAAATACATATTTAAAAGTTTTTTATAATAATAATTATATTTGAATGAACACTTTTTAGTAATGTTTTTGTAATTAATAATACAAATATAATAATATTATAGAAACGATAATATGAAAATAAATATTGACAGGTTTTTTTGATCATAATATAAATACATATTTTATAATATTTTTATAATTATAATTATATATGAATGAACACTTTTTAATAATGTTTTTGTTATGAATAATACATATATAATAATATTATAGGAAGGATAATATACAAATAAATATATAAAAATGTTTTTGATCATAATATAAATACATATTTTATAATATTTTTATAATTATAATTATATATGAATGAACACTTTTTAATAATGTTTTTAATAATAATAATACATATATATTAATATTATAGTAAGGATAATATGCAATTAAATATTGACAGGTTTTTTTTATCATAATATAAATACATATTTTATAATTTTTATATAAAAATAATTATATATGAATAAACACTTTTTAATGATGTTTTTGTTATTAATAATACATATATAATAATATTATAGGAAGGATAATATACAAATAAATATATATAAATGTTTTGATCATAATATAAATACATATTTTATAATATTTTTATAATAATAATTATATATGAATGAACACTTTTTAATGATGTTTTTGTAATTAATAATACATATATAATAATATTATAGGAAGGATAATATGCAAATAAATATTCACAGTTTTTTTTATCATAATATAAATACATATTTAAAAGTTTTTTATAATAATAATTATATATGAATGAACACTTTTTAGTAATGTTTTTGTAATTAATAATACAAATATAATAATATTATAGAAACGATAATATGAAAATAAATATTGACAGGTTTTTTTTATCATAATATAAATACATAGTTTAAAGTTTTTTTATAATTATAATTATATATGAATGAAGACTTTTTAATAATGTTTTTGTTATGAATAATACATATATAATAATATTATAGGAAGGATAATATACAAATAAATATATAAAAATGTTTTTGATCATAATATAAATACATATTTTATAATATTTTTATAATTATAATTATATATGAATGAACACTTTTTAATAATGTTTTTAATAATAATAATACATATATATTAATATTATAGTAAGGATAATATGCAATTAAATATTGACAGGTTTTTTTTATCATAATATAAATACATATTTTAAAGTTTTTTATAATAATAATTATATATGAATGAACACTTTTTAGTAATGTTTTTGTAATTAATAATACAAATATAATAATATTATAGAAACGATAATATGCAAATAGATATTGACAGGTTTTTTTGAACATAATATAAATACATAGTTTAAAGTTTTTTTATAATAATAATTATATATGAATGAACACTTTTTAGTAATGTTTTTGTAATTAATAATACAAATATAATAATATTATAGAAACAATAATATGCAAATAAATATTGACAGGTTTTTTTATCATAATATAAATACATAGTTTAAAGTTTTTTATAATTATAATTATATATGAATGAACACTTTTTAATAATGTTTTTGTTATGAATAATACATATATAATAATATTATAGAAAGGATAATATACAAATAAATATATATAAATGTTTTTGATCATAATATAAATACATATTTTATAATATTTTTATAATAATAATAATATATGAATGAACACTTTTTAATAATGTTTTTGTTATTAATAATACATATATAATAATATTATAGGAAGGATAATATACAAATAAATATATATAAATGTTTTTGATCATAATATAAATACATATTTTATAATCTTTTTATAATAATAATTATATATGAATGAACACTTTTTAATAATGTTTTTGTTATTAATAATACATATATAATAATATTATAGGAAGGATAATATACAAATAAATATATATAAATGTTTTTGATCATAATATAAATACATATTTTATAATATTTTTATAATTATAATTATATATGAATGAACACTTTTTAATAATGTTTTTAATAATAATAATACATATATATTAATATTATAGTAAGGATAATATGCAATTAAATATTGACAGGTTTTTTTATCATAATATAAATACATATTTTATAATTTTTATATAAAAATAGTTATATATGAATGAACACTTTTTAATTATGTTTTTGTTATTAATAATACATATATAATAATATTATAGGAAGGATAATATACAAATAAATATATATAAATGTTTTTGATCATAATATAAATACATATTTTATAATATTTTTATAATAATAATTATATATGAATGAACACTTTTTAATGATGTTTTTGTAATTAATAATACATATATAATAATATTATAGGAAGGATAATATGCAAATAAATATTCACAGTTTTTTTTTATCATAATATAAATACATATTTAAAAGTTTTTTATAATAATAATTATATATGAATGAACACTTTTTAGTAATGTTTTTGTAATTAATAATACAAATATAATAATATTATAGAAACGATAATATGAAAATAAATATTGACAGGTTTTTTTGATCATAATATAAATACATAGTTTAAAGTTTTTTTATAATTATAATTATATATGAATGAACACTTTTTAATAATGTTTTTGTTATGAATAATACATATATAATAATATTATAGGAAGGATAATATACAAATAAATATATAAAAATGTTTTTGATCATAATATAAATACATATTTTATAATATTTTTATAATTATAATTATATATGAATGAACACTTTTTAATAATGTTTTTAATAATAATAATACATATATATTAATATTATAGTAAGGATAATATGCAATTAAATATTGACAGGTTTTTTTTTATCATAATATAAATACATATTTTATAATTTTTATATAAAAATAATTATATATGAATGAACACTTTTTAATGATGTTTTTGTTATTAATAATACATATATAATAATATTATAGGAAGGATAATATACAAATTAATATATATAAATGTTTTTGATCATAATATAAATACATATTTTATAATATTTTTATAATAATAATTATATATGAATGAACACTTTTGAATAATGTTTTTGTTATTAATAATACATATATAATAATATTATAGGAAGGATAATATACAAATAAATATATATAAATGTTTTTGATCATAATATAAATACATATTTTATAATATTTTTATAATAATAATTATATATGAATGGACACCTTTTAATAATGTTTTTGTTATTAATAATACATATATAATAATATTATAGGAAGGATAATATGCAAATAAATATTCACAGGTTTTTTTATCATAATATAAATACATATTTTAAAGTTTTTTATAATAATAATAATATATGAATGAACACTTTTTAGTAATGTTTTTGTAATTAATAATCCAAATATAATAATATTATAGAAACGATAATATGCAAATAAATATTGACAGGTTTTTTTGATCATAATATAAATACATAGTTTAAAGTTTTTTTATAATTATAATTATATATGAATGAACACTTTTTAATAATGTTTTTGTTATGAATAATACATATATAATAATATTATAGGAAGGATAATATACAAATAAATATATATAAATGTTTTTGATCATAATATAAATACATATTTTATAATAATTTTATAATAATAATAATATATGAATGAACACTTTTTAATAATGTTTTTGTTATTAATAATACATATATAATAATATTATAGAAACGATAATATGCAAATAAATATTGACAGGTTTTTTTGATCATAATATAAATACATAGTTTAAAGTTTTTTTATAATAATAATTATATATGAATGAACACTTTTTAGTAATGTTTTTGTAATTAATAATACAAATATAATAATATTATAGAAACGATAATATGCAAATAAATATTGACAGGTTTTTTTGATCATAATATAAATACATAGTTTAAAGTTTTTTTATAATTATAATTATATATGAATGAACACTTTTTAATAATGTTTTTGTTATGAATAATACATATATAATAATATTATAGGAAGGATAATATACAAATAAATATATATAAATGTTTTTGATCATAATATAAATACATATTTTATAATAATTTTATAATAATAATAATATATGAATGAACACTTTTTAATAATGTTTTTGTTATTAATAATACATATATAATAATATTATAGGAAGGATAATATACAAATAAATATATAAAAATGTTTTTGATCATAATATAAATACATATTTTATAATATTTTTATAATAATAATTATATATGAATGAACACTTTTTAATAATGTTTTTGTTATTAATAATACATATATAATAATATTATAGGAAGGATAATATGCAAATAAATATTCACAGGTTTTTTTATCATAATATAAATACATATTTTAAAGTTTTTTATAATAATAATAATATATGAATGAACACTTTTAGTAATGTTTTTGTAATTAATAATACAAATATAATAATATTATAGAAACGATAATATGCAAATAAATATTGACAGGTTTTTTTGATCATAATATAAATACATAGTTTAAAGTTTTTTTATAATAATAATTATATATGAATGAACACTTTTTAGTAATGTTTTTGTAATTAATAATAATTTAATTGCATATTATCCTTACTATAATATTAATATATATGTATTATTATTATTAAAAACATTATTAAAAAGTGTACATTCATATATAATTATAATTATACAAATATTTTAAAATATGTATTTATATTATGATAAAAAACATTTTTATATATTTATTTGTATATTATCCTTCCTATAATATTATTATATATGTATTATTCATAACAAAAACATTATTAAAAAGTGTTCATTCATGTATAATTATAATTATAAAAAAACTTTAAACTATGTATTTATATTATGATCAAAAAAACCTGTCAATATTTATTTTCATATTATCGTTTCTATAATATTATTATATTTGTATTATTAATTACAAAAACATTACTAAAAAGTGTTCATTCATATATAATTATTATTATAAAAAACTTTTAAATATGTATTTATATTATGATAAAAAAAACTGTGAATATTTATTTGCATATTATCCTTCCTATAATATTATTATATATGTATTATTTATTACAAAAACATCAGTAAAAAGTGTTCATTCATATATAATTATTATTATAAAAATATTATAAAATATGTATTTATATTATGATCAAAAACATTTATATATATTTATTTGTATATTATCCTTCCTATAATATTATTATATATGTATTATTAATAACAAAAACATTATTAAAAAGTGTTCATTCATATATAATTATTATTATAAAAATATTATAAAATATGTATTTATATTATGATCAAAAACATTTATATATATTTATTTGTATATTATCCTTCCTATAATATTATTATATATGTATTATTCATAACAAAAACATTATTAAAAAGTGTTCATTCATATATTATTATTATTATAAAAATATTATAAAATATGTATTTATATTATGATCAAAAACATTTATATATATTTATTTGTATATTATCCTTCCTATAATATTATTATATATGTATTATTCATAACAAAAACATTATTAAAAAGTGTTCATTCATATATAATTATAATTATAAAAAAAACTTTAAACTATGTATTTATATTACGATCAAAAAAACCTGTCAATATTTATTTGCATATTATCGTTTCTATAATATTATTATATTTGTATTATTAATTACAAAAACATTACTAAAAAGTGTTCATTCATATATAATTATTATTATAAAAAAACTTTAAACTATGTATTTATATTATGATCAAAAAAACCTGTCAATATTTATTTGCATATTATCGTTTCTATAATATTATTATATTTGTATTATTAATTACAAAAACATTACTAAAAAGAGTTCATTCATATATTATTATTATTATAAAAAACTTTAAAATATGTATTTATATTATGATAAAAAAACCTGTGAATATTTATTTGCATATTATCCTTCCTATAATATTATTATATATGTATTATTAATAACAAAAACATTATTAAAAAGTGTTCATTCATATATAATTATTATTATAAAAATATTATAAAATATGTATTTATATTATGATCAAAAAAATTTTTATATATTTATTTGTATATTATCCTTCCTATAATATTATTATATATGTATTATTAATAACAAAAACATTATTAAAAAGTGTTCATTCATATATTATTATTATTATAAAATTATTATAAAATATGTATTTATATTATGATCAAAAACATTTATATATATTTATTTGTATATTATCCTTCCAAAAAAACCTGTCAATATTTATTTGCATATTATCGTTTCTATAATATTATTATATTTGTATTATTAATTACAAAAACATTACTAAAAAGTGTTCATTCATATATAATTATTATTATAAAAAAACTTTAAACTATGTATTTATATTATGATCAAAAAAACCTGTCAATATTTATTTGCATATTATCGTTTCTATAATATTATTATATATGTATTATTAATAACAAAAACATTATTAAAAAGTGTTCATTCATATATTATTATTATTATAAAATTATTATAAAATATGTATTTATATTATGATCAAAAACATTTATATATATTTATTTGTATATTATCCTTCCTATAATATTATTATATGTATTATTTATAACCAAAACATTATTAAAAAGTGTTCATTCATATATAATTATAATTATAAAAAAACTTTAAACTATGTATTTATATTATGATCAAAAAAACCTGTCAATATTTATTTGCATATTATCGTTTCTATAATATTATTATATTTGGATTATTAATTACAAAAACATTACTAAAAAGTGTTCATTAATTTATTATTATTATTATAAAAAACTTTAAAATATGTATTTATATTATGATAAAAAAACCTGTGAATATTTATTTGCATATTATCCTTCCTATAATATTATTATATATGTATTATTAATAACAAAAACATTATTAAAAGGTGTTCATTCATATATAATTATTATTATAAAAATATTATAAAATATGTATTTATATTATGATCAAAAACATTTATATATATTTATTTGTATATTATCCTTCCTATAATATTATTATATATGTATTATTAATAACAAAAACATTATTCAAAAGTGTTCATTCATATATAATTATTATTATAAAAATATTATAAAATATGTATTTATATTATGATCAAAAACATTTATATATATTTATTTGTATATTATCCTTCCTATAATATTATTATATATGTATTATTAATAACAAAAACATCATTAAAAAGTGTTCATTCATATATAATTATAATTATAAAAAAACTTTAAACTCTGTATTTATATTATGATCAAAAAAACCTGTCAATATTTATTTTCATATTATCGTTTCTATAATATTATTATATTTGTATTATTAATTACAAAAACATTACTAAAAAGTGTTCATTCATATATAATTATTATTATAAAAAACTTTTAAATATGTATTTATATTATGATAAAAAAAACTGTGAATATTTATTTGCATATTATCCTTCCTATAATATTATTATATATGTATTATTAATTACAAAAACATCATTAAAAAGTGTTCATTCATATATAATTATTATTATAAAAATATTATAAAATATGTATTTATATTATGATCAAAAACATTTATATATATTTATTTGTATATTATCCTTCCTATAATATTATTATATATGTATTATTAATAACAAAAACATCATTAAAAAGTGTTCATTCATATATAATTATTTTTATATAAAAATTATAAAATATGTATTTATATTATGATAAAAAAAACCTGTCAATATTTAATTGCATATTATCCTTACTATAATATTAATATATATGTATTATTATTATTAAAAACATTATTAAAAAGTGTTCATTCATATATAATTATAATTATAAAAATATTATAAAATATGTATTTATATTATGATCAAAAACATTTTTATATATTTATTTGTATATTATCCTTCCTATAATATTATTATATATGTATAATTCATAACAAAAACATTATTAAAAAGTGTTCATTCATATATAATTATAATTATAAAAAAACTTTAAACTATGTATTTATATTATGATCAAAAAAACCTGTCAATATTTATTTGCATATTATTGTTTCTTTAATATTATTATATTTGTATTATTAATTACAAAAACATTACTAAAAAGTGTTCATTCATATATAATTATTATTATAAAAAGATTTAAAATATGTATTTATATTATGATAAAAAAACCTGTCAATATTTAATTGCATATTATCCTTCCTATAATATTAATATATATGTATTATTATTATTAAAAACATTATTAAAAAGTGTTCATTCATATATAATTATAATTATAAAAAATATTTTAAAATATGTATTTATATTATGATCAAAAACATTTATATATATTTATTTGTATATTATCCTTCCTATAATATTATTATATATGTATTATTAATAACAAAAACATTATTAAAAAGTGTTCATTCATATATAATTATTATTATAAAAATATTATAAAATATGTATTTATATTATGATCAAAAACATTTATATATATTTATTTGTATATTATCCTTCCTATAATATTATTATATATGTATTATTAATAACAAAAACATTATTAAAAAGTGTTCATTCATATATAATTATAATTATAAAAATATTATAAAATATGTATTTATATTATGATCAAAAACATTAATATATATTTATTTCTATATTATCCTTCCTATAATATTATTATATATGTATTATTAATAACAAAAACATTATTAAAAAGTGTTCATTCATATATAATTATTATTATAAATATTATAAAATATGTATTTATATTATGATCAAAAACATTTATATATATTTATTTGTATATTATCCTTCCTATAATATTATTATATATGTATTATTAATAACAAAAACATTATTAAAAAGTGTTCATTCATATATTATTATTATTATAAAAATATTATAAAATATGTATTTATATTATGATCAAAAACATTTATATATATTTATTTGTATATTATCCTTTCTATAATATTATTATATATGTATTATTCATAACAAAAACATTATAAAAAAGTGTTCATTCATATATAATTATAATTATAAAAAAACTTTAAACTATGTATTTATATTATGATCAAAAAAACCTGTCAATATTTATTTTCATATTATCGTTTCTATAATATTATTATATTTGTATTATTAATTACAAAAACATTACTAAAAAGTGTTCATTCATATATAATTATTATTATAAAAAACTTTAAAATATGTATTTATATTATGATAAAAAAAACCTGTCAATATTTAATTGCATATTATCCTTACTATAATATTAATATATATGTATTATTATTATTAAAAACATTATTAAAAAGTGTTCATTCATATATAATTATAATTATAAAAATATTATAAAATATGTATTTATATTATGATCAAAAACATTTATATATATTTATTTGTATATTATCCTTTCTATAATATTATTATATATGTATTATTCATAACAAAAACATTATAAAAAAGTGTTCATTCATATATAATTATAATTATAAAAAAACTTTAAACTATGTATTTATATTATGATCAAAAAAACCTGTCAATATTTATTTTCATATTATCGTTTCTATAATATTATTATATTTGTATTATTAATTACAAAAACATTACTAAAAAGTGTTCATTCATATATAATTATTATTATAAAAAACTTTAAAATATGTATTTATATTATGATAAAAAAAACCTGTCAATATTTAATTGCATATTATCCTTACTATAATATTAATATATATGTATTATTATTATTAAAAACATTATTAAAAAGTGTTCATTCATATATAATTATAATTATAAAAATATTATAAAATATGTATTTATATTATGATCAAAAACATTTTTATATATTTATTTGTATATTATCCTTCCTATAATATTATTATATATGTAATATTCATAACAAAAACATTATTAAAAAGTGTTCATTCATATATAATTATAATTATAAAAAAACTTTAAACTATGTATTTATATTATGATCAAAAAAACCTGTCAATATTTATTTTCATATTATCGTTTCTATAATATTATTATATTTGTATTATTTATTACAAAAACATCAGTAAAAAGTGTTCATTCATATATAATTATTATTATAAAAATATTATAAAATATGTATTAATTTATATTATGATCAAAAACATTTATATATATTTATTTGTATATTATCCTTCCTATAATATTATTATATATGTATTATTAATAACAAAAACATTATTAAAAAGTGTTCATTCATATATAATTATTATTATAAAAAACTTTTAAATATGTATTTATATTATGATAAAAAAAACTGTGAATATTTATTTGCATATTATCCTTCCTATAATATTATTATATATGTATTATTTATTACAAAAACATCAGTAAAAAGTGTTCATTCATATATAATTATTATTATAAAAATATTATAAAATATGTATTTATATTATGATCAAAAACATTTATATATATTTATTTGTATATTATCCTTCCTATAATATTATTATATATGTATTATTAATAACAAAAACATTATTAAAAAGTGTTCATTCATATATAATTATTATTATAAAAATATTATAAAATATGTATTTATATTATGATCAAAAACATTTATATATATTTATTTGTATATTATCCTTCCTATAATATTATTATATATGTATTATTCATAACAAAAACATTATTAAAAAGTGTTCATTCATATATTATTATTATTATAAAAATATTATAAAATATGTATTTATATTATGATCAAAAACATTTATATATATTTATTTGTATATTATCCTTCCTATAATATTATTATATATGTATTATTCATAACAAAAACATTATTAAAAAGTGTTCATTCATATATAATTATAATTATAAAAAAAACTTTAAACTATGTATTTATATTACGATCAAAAAAACCTGTCAATATTTATTTGCATATTATCGTTTCTATAATATTATTATATTTGTATTATTAATTACAAAAACATTACTAAAAAGTGTTCATTCATATATAATTATTATTATAAAAAAACTTTAAACTATGTATTTATATTATGATCAAAAAAACCTGTCAATATTTATTTGCATATTATCGTTTCTATAATATTATTATATTTGTATTATTAATTACAAAAACATTACTAAAAAGAGTTCATTCATATATTATTATTATTATAAAAAACTTTAAAATATGTATTTATATTATGATAAAAAAACCTGTGAATATTTATTTGCATATTATCCTTCCTATAATATTATTATATATGTATTATTAATAACAAAAACATTATTAAAAAGTGTTCATTCATATATAATTATTATTATAAAAATATTGTAAAATATGTATTTATATTATGATCAAAAACATTTATATATATTTATTTGTATATTATCCTTCCAAAAAAACCTGTCAATATTTATTTGCATATTATCGTTTCTATAATATTATTATATTTGTATTATTAATTACAAAAACATTACTAAAAAGTGTTCATTCATATATAATTATTATTAAAAAAAAACTTTAAACTATGTATTTATATTATGATCAAAAAAACCTGTCAATATTTATTTGCATATTATCGTTTCTATAATATTATTATATATGTATTATTAATAACAAAAACATTATTAAAAAGTGTTCATTCATATATTATTATTATTATAAAATTATTATAAAATATGTATTTATATTATGATCAAAAACATTTATATATATTTATTTGTATATTATCCTTCCTATAATATTATTATATATGTATTATTTATAACCAAAACATTATTAAAAAGTGTTCATTCATATATAATTATAATTATAAAAAAACTTTAAACTATGTATTTATATTATGATCAAAAAAACCTGTCAATATTTATTTGCATATTATCGTTTCTATAATATTATTATATTTGGATTATTAATTACAAAAACATTACTAAAAAGTGTTCATTAATTTATTATTATTATTATAAAAAACTTTAAAATATGTATTTATATTATGATAAAAAAACCTGTGAATATTTATTTGCATATTATCCTTCCTATAATATTATTATATATGTATTATTAATAACAAAAACATTATTAAAAGGTGTTCATTCATATATAATTATTATTATAAAAATATTATAAAATATGTATTTATATTATGATCAAAAACATTTATATATATTTATTTGTATATTATCCTTCCTATAATATTATTATATATGTATTATTAATAACAAAAACATTATTCAAAAGTGTTCATTCATATATAATTATTATTATAAAAATATTATAAAATATGTATTTATATTATGATCAAAAACATTTATATATATTTATTTGTATATTATCCTTCCTATAATATTATTATATATGTATTATTAATAACAAAAACATCATTAAAAAGTGTTCATTCATATATAATTATAATTATAAAAAAACTTTAAACTCTGTATTTATATTATGATCAAAAAAACCTGTCAATATTTATTTTCATATTATCGTTTCTATAATATTATTATATTTGTATTATTAATTACAAAAACATTACTAAAAAGTGTTCATTCATATATAATTATTATTATAAAAAACTTTTAAATATGTATTTATATTATGATAAAAAAAACTGTGAATATTTATTTGCATATTATCCTTCCTATAATATTATTATATATGTATTATTAATTACAAAAACATCATTAAAAAGTGTTCATTCATATATAATTATTATTATAAAAATATTA
The DNA here is from genome assembly GCF_028750875.1 of Macrosteles quadrilineatus. Taxonomy (NCBI): domain Eukaryota; kingdom Metazoa; phylum Arthropoda; class Insecta; order Hemiptera; family Cicadellidae; genus Macrosteles; species Macrosteles quadrilineatus. Next base: position 24,492 of record NW_026542810.1, read on the forward strand.
TAAAATATGTATTTATATTATGATCAAAAACATTTATATATATTTATTTGTATATTATCCTTCCTATAATATTATTATATATGTATTATTAATAACAAAAACATCATTAAAAAGTGTTCATTCATATATAATTATTTTTATATAAAAATTATAAAATATGTATTTATATTATGATAAAAAAAACCTGTCAATATTTAATTGCATATTATCCTTACTATAATATTAATATATATGTATTATTATTATTAAAAACATTATTAAAAAGTGTTCATTCATATATAATTATAATTATAAAAATATTATAAAATATGTATTTATATTATGATCAAAAACATTTTTATATATTTATTTGTATATTATCCTTCCTATAATATTATTATATATGTATAATTCATAACAAAAACATTATTAAAGTGTTCATTCATATATAATTATAATTATAAAAAAACTTTAAACTATGTATTTATATTATGATCAAAAAAACCTGTCAATATTTATTTGCATATTATTGTTTCTTTAATATTATTATATTTGTATTATTAATTACAAAAACATTACTAAAAAGTGTTCATTCATATATAATTATTATTATAAAAAGATTTAAAATATGTATTTATATTATGATAAAAAACCTGTCAATATTTAATTGCATATTATCCTTCCTATAATATTAATATATATGTATTATTATTATTAAAAACATTATTAAAAAGTGTTCATTCATATATAATTATAATTATAAAAAATATTTTAAAATATGTATTTATATTATGATCAAAAACATTTATATATATTTATTTGTATATTATCCTTCCTATAATATTATTATATATGTATTATTAATAACAAAAACATTATTAAAAAGTGTTCATTCATATATAATTATTATTATAAAAATATTATAAAATATGTATTTATATTATGATCAAAAACATTTATATATATTTATTTGTATATTATCCTTCCTATAATATTATTATATATGTATTATTAATAACAAAAACATTATTAAAAAGTGTTCATTCATATATAATTATAATTATAAAAATATTATAAAATATGTATTTATATTATGATCAAAAACATTAATATATATTTATTTCTATATTATCCTTCCTATAATATTATTATATATGTATTATTAATAACAAAAACATTATTAAAAAGTGTTCATTCATATATAATTATTATTATAAATATTATAAAATATGTATTTATATTATGATCAAAAACATTTATATATATTTATTTGTATATTATCCTTCCTATAATATTATTATATATGTATTATTAATAACAAAAACATTATTAAAAAGTGTTCATTCATATATTATTATTATTATAAAAATATTATAAAATATGTATTTATATTATGATCAAAAACATTTATATATATTTATTTGTATATTATCCTTTCTATAATATTATTATATATGTATTATTCATAACAAAAACATTATAAAAAAGTGTTCATTCATATATAATTATAATTATAAAAAAACTTTAAACTATGTATTTATATTATGATCAAAAAAACCTGTCAATATTTATTTTCATATTATCGTTTCTATAATATTATTATATTTGTATTATTAATTACAAAAACATTACTAAAAAGTGTTCATTCATATATAATTATTATTATAAAAAACTTTAAAATATGTATTTATATTATGATAAAAAAAACCTGTCAATATTTAATTGCATATTATCCTTACTATAATATTAATATATATGTATTATTATTATTAAAAACATTATTAAAAAGTGTTCATTCATATATAATTATAATTATAAAAATATTATAAAATATGTATTTATATTATGATCAAAAACATATTTATATATTTATTTGTATATTATCCTTCCTATAATATTATTATATATGTATTATTCATAACAAAAACATTATTAAAAAGTGTTCATTCATATATAATTATAATTATAAAAAAACTTTAAACTATGTATTTATATTATGATCAAAAAAACCTGTCAATATTTATTTTCATATTATCGTTTCTATAATATTATTTTTGTATTATTAATTACAAAAACATTACTAAAAAGTGTTCATTCATATATAATTATTATTATAAAAAACTTTTAAATATGTATTTATATTATGATAAAAAAAAACTGTGAATATTTATTTGCATATTATCCTTCCTATAATATTATTATATATGTATTATTATTATTAAAAACATTATTAAAAAGTGTTCATTCATATATAATTATAATTATAAAAATATTATAAAATATGTATTTATATTATGATCAAAAACATTTATATATATTTATTTGTATATTATCCTTCCTATAATATTATTATATATGTATTATTAATAACAAAAACATTTTAAAAAAGTGTTCATTCATATATAATTATTATTATAAAAATATTATAAAATATGTATTTATATTATGATCAAAAACATTTATATATATTTATTTGTATATTATCCTTCCTATAATATTATTATATATGTATTATTAATAACAAAAACATCATTAAAAAGTGTTCATTCATATATAATTATTTTTATATAAAAATTATAAAATATGTATTTATATTATGATAAAAAAAAACCTGTCAATATTTAATTGCATATTATCCTTACTATAATATTAATATATATGTATTATTATTATTAAAAACATTATTAAAAAGTGTTCATTCATATATAATTATAATTATAAAAATATTATAAAATATGTATTTATATTATGATCAAAAACATTTTTATATATTTATTTGTATATTATCCTTCCTATAATATTATTATATATGTATTATTCATAACAAAAACATTATTAAAAAGTGTTCATTCATATATAATTATAATTATAAAAAAACTTTAAACTATGTATTTATATTATGATCAAAAAAACCTGTCAATATTTATTTTCATATTATCGTTTCTATAATATTATTATATATGTATTATTAATTACAAAAACATCATTAAAAAGTGTTCATTCATATATAATTATTTTTATATAAAAATTTTAAAATATGTATTTATATTATGATAAAAAAAACCTGTCAATATTTAATTGCATATTATCCTTACTATAATATTAATATATATGTATTATTATTATTAAAAACATTATTAAAAAGTGTTCATTCATATATAATTATAATTATAAAAATATTATAAAATATGTATTTATATTATGATCAAAAACATTTATATATATTTATTTGTATATTATCCTTCCTATAATATTATTATATATGTATTATTAATAACAAAAACATTTTAAAAAAGTGTTCATTCATATATAATTATTATTATAAAAATATTATAAAATATGTATTTATATTATGATCAAAAACATTTATATATATTTATTTGTATATTATCCTTCCTATAATATTATTATATATGTATTATTCATAACAAAAACATTATTAAAAAGTGTTCATTCATATATTATTATTATTATAAAAATATTATAAAATATGTATTTATATTATGGTCAAAAACATTTATATATATTTATTTGTATATTATCCTTCCTATAATATTATTATATATGTATTATTCATAACAAAAACATTATTAAAAAGTGTTCATTCATATATAATTATAATTATAAAAAAACTTTAAACTATGTATTTATATTATGATCAAAAAAACCTGTCAATATTTATTTGCATATTATCGTTTCTATAATATTATTATATTTGTATTATTAATTACAAAAACATTACTAAAAAGTGTTCATTCATATATTATTATTATTATAAAAATATTATAAAATATGTATTTATATTATGATCAAAAACATTTATATATATTTATTTGTATATTATCCTTTCTATAATATTATTATATATGTATTATTCATAACAAAAACATTATTAAAAAGTGTTCATTCATATATAATTATAATTATAAAAAAACTTTAAACTATGTATTTATATTATGATAAAAAAAACCTGTCAATATTTATTTTCATATTATCGTTTCTATAATATTATTATATTTGTATTATTAATTACAAAAACATTACTAAAAAGTGTTCATTCATATATAATTATTATTATAAAAAACTTTAAAATATGTATTTATATTATGATAAAAAAAACCTGTCAATATTTAATTGCATATTATCCTTACTATAATATTAATATATATGTATTATTATTATTAAAAACATTATTAAAAAGTGTTCATTCATATATAATTATAATTATAAAAATATTATAAAATATGTATTTATATTATGATCAAAAACATTTTTATATATTTATTTGTATATTATCCTTCCTATAATATTATTATATATGTATTATTAATAACAAAAACATTATTAAAAAGTGTTCGTTCATATATAATTATTATTATAAAAATATTATAATATATGTATTTATATTATGATCAAAAACATTTATATATATTTATTTGTATATTATCCTTCCTATAATATTATTATATATGTATTATTAATAACAAAAACATTATTAAAAAGTGTTCATTCATATATAATTATAATTATAAAAATATTATAAAATATGTATTTATATTATGATCAAAAACATTAATATATATTTATTTGTATATTATCCTTCCTATAATATTATTATATATGTATTATTAATAACAAAAACATTATTAAAAAGTGTTCATTCATATATAATTATTATTATAAAAATATTATAAAATATGTATTTATATTATGATCAAAAACATTTATATATATTTATTTGTATATTATCCTTCCTATAATATTATTATATATGTATTATTAATAACAAAAACATTATTAAAAAGTGTTCATTCATATATTATTATTATTATAAAAATATTATAAAATATGTATTTATATTATGATCAAAAACATTTATATATATTTATTTGTATATTAACCTTTCTATAATATTATTATATATGTATTATTCATAACAAAAACATTATTAAAAAGTGTTCATTCATATATAATTATAATTATAAAAAAACTTTAAACTATGTATTTATATTATGATCAAAAAAACCTGTCAATATTTATTTTCATATTATCGTTTCTATAATATTATTATATTTGTATTATTAATTACAAAAACATTACTAAAAAGTGTTCATTCATATATAATTATTATTATAAAAAACTTTAAAATATGTATTTATATTATGATAAAAAAAACCTGTCAATATTTAATTGCATATTATCCTTACTATAATATTAATATATATGTATTATTCATAACAAAAACATTATTAAAAAGTGTTCATTCATATATAATTATAATTATAAAAAAACTTTAAACTATGTATTTATATTATGATCAAAAAACCTGTCAATATTTATTTTCATATTATCGTTTCTATAATATTATTATATTTGTATTATTAATTACAAAAACATTACTAAAAAGTGTTCATTCATATATAATTATTATTATAAAAAACTTTTAAATATGTATTTATATTATGATAAAAAAAAACTGTGAATATTTATTTGCATATTATCCTTCCTATAATATTATTATATATGTATTATTAATTACAAAAACATCATTAAAAAGTGTTCATTCATATATAATTATTATTATAAAAATATTATAAAATATGTATTTATATTATGATCAAAACATTTATATATATTTATTTGTATATTATCCTTCCTATAATATTATTATATATGTATTATTAATAACAAAAACATCATTAAAAAGTGTTCATTCATATATAAATATTTTTATATAAAAATTATAAAATATGTATTTATATTATGATAAAAAAAACCTGTCAATATTTAATTGCATATTATCCTTACTATAATATTAATATATATGTATTATTATTATTAAAAACATTATTAAAAAGTGTTCATTCATATATAATTATAATTATAAAAATATTATAAAATATGTATTTATATTATGATCAAAAACATTTTTATATATTTATTTGTATATTATCCTTCCTATAATATTATTATATATGTATTATTCATAACAAAAACATTATTAAAAAGTGTTCATTCATATATAATTATAATTATAAAAAAACTTTAAACTATGTATTTATATTATGATCAAAAAAACCTGTCAATATTTATTTTCATATTATCGTTTCTATAATATTATTATATTTGTATTATTAATTACAAAAACATTACTAAAAATTGTTCATTCATATATAATTATTATTATAAAAAACTTTTAAATATGTATTTATATTATGATAAAAAAAACTGTGAATATTTGTTTGCATATTATCCTTCCTATAATATTATTATATATGTATTATTAATTACAAAAACATCATTAAAAAGTGTTCATTCATATATAATTATTATTATAAAAATATTATAAAATATGTATTTATATTATGATCAAAAACATTTATATACCTATATTTATTTGTATATTATCCTTCCTATAATATTATTATATATGTATTATTAATAACAAAAACATTATTAAAAAGTGTTCATTCATATATAATTATTATTATAAAAATATTATAAAATATGTATTTATATTATGATCAAAAACATTTATATATATTTATTTGTATATTATCCTTCCTATAATATTATTATATATGTATTATTCATAACAAAAACATTACTAAAAAGTGTTCATTCATATATTATTATTATTATAAAAATATTATAAAATATGTATTTATATTATGATCAAAAACATTTATATATATTTATTTGTATATTATCCTTCCTATAATATTATTATATATGTATTATTCATAACAAAAACATTATTAAAAAGTGTTCATTCATATATAATTATAATTATAAAAAAACTTTAAACTATGTATTTATATTATGATCAAAAAAACCTGTCAATATTTATTTGCATATTATCGTTTCTATAATATTATTATATTTGTATTATTAATTACAAAAACATTACTAAAAAGTGTTCATTCATATATTATTATTATTATAAAAAACTTTAAAATATGTATTTATATTATGATAAAAAAACCTGTGAATATTTATTTGCATATTATCCTTCCTATAATATTATTATATATGTATTATTAATAACAAAAACATTATTAAAAAGTGTTCATTCATATATAATTATTATTATAAAAATATTATAAAATATGTATTTGTATTATGATCAAAAACATTTATATATATTTATTTGTATATTATCCTTCCTATAAGATTAGTATATATGTATTATTAATAACAAAAACATTATTCAAAAGTGTTCATTCATATATAATTATTATTATAAAAATATTATAAAATATGTATTTATATTATGATCAAAAACATTTATATATATTTATTTGTATATTATCCTTCCTATAATATTATTATATATGTATTATTCATAACAAAAACATTATTAAAAAGTGTTCATTCATATATAATTATAATTATAAAAAAACTTTAAACTATGTATTTATATTATGATCAAAAAAACCTGTCAATATTTATTTTCATATTATCGTTTCTATAATATTATTATATTTGTATTATTAATTACAAAAACATTACTAAAAAGTGTTCATTCATATATAATTATTATTATAAAAAACTTTAATATATGTATTTATATTATGATAAAAAAAACCTGTGAATATTTATTTGCATATTATCCTTCCTATAATATTATTATATATGTATTATTAATAACAAAAACATTATTAAAAAGTGTTCATTCATATATAATTATTATTATAAAAATATTATAAAATATGTTTTTATATTATGATCAAAAACATTTATATATATTTATTTGTATATTATCCTTCCTATAATATTATTATATATGTATTATTCATAACAAAAACATTATTAAAAAGTGTTCATTCATATATTATTATTATTATAAAAATATTATAAAATATGTATTTATATTATGATCAAAAACATTTATATATATTTATTTGTATATTATCCTTCCTATAATATTATTATATATGTATTATTCATAACAAAAACATTATTAAAAAGTGTTCATTCATATATAATTATAATTATAAAAAAACTTTAAACTATGTATTTATATTATGATCAAAAAAACCTGTCAATATTTATTTGCATATTATCGTTTCTATAATATTATTATATTTGTATTATTAATTACAAAAACATTACTAAAAAGTGTTCATTCATATATAATTATTATTATAAAAAAACTTTAAACTATGTATTTATATTATGATCAAAAAAACCTGTGAATATTTATTTGCATATTATCCTTCCTATAATATTATTATATATGTATTATTAATAACAAAAACATTATTCAAAAGTGTTCATTCATATATAATTATTATTATAAAAATATTATAAAATATGTATTTATATTATGATTAAAAACATTTATATATATTTATTTGTATATTATCCTTCCTATAATATTATTATATATGTATTATTAATAACAAAAACATCATTAAAAAGTGTTCATTCATATATAATTATTTTTATATAAAAATTATAAAATATGTATTTATATTATGAAAAAAAAACCTGTCAATATTTAATTGCATATTATCCTTACTATAATATTAATATATATGTATTATTATTATTAAAAACATTATTAAAAAGTGTTCATTCATATATAATTATAATTATAAAAATATTATAAAATATGTATTTATATTATGATCAAAAACATTTTTATATAATTATTTATATATTATCCTGCCTATAATATTATTATATATGTATTATTCATAACAAAAACATTATTAAAAAGTGTTCATTCATATATAATTATAATTATAAAAAAACTTTAAACTATGTATTTATATTATGATCAAAAAAACTTGTCAATATTTATTTGCATATTATTGTTTCTATAATATTATTATATTTGTATTATTATTTACAAAAACATTACTAAAAAGTGTTCATTCATATATAATTATTATTATAAAAAACTTAAAATATGTATTTATATTATGATAAAAAAAACCTGTCAATATTTAATTGCATATTATCCTTCCTATAATATTAATATATATGTATTATTATTATTAAAAACATTATTAAAAAGGGTTCATTCATATATAATTATAATTATAAAAATATTATAAAATATGTATTTATATTATGATCAAAAACATTTATATATATTTATTTGTCTATTATCCTTCCTATAATATTATTATATATGTATTATTAATAACAAAAACATTATTCAAAAGTGTTCATTCATATATAATTATTATTATAAAAATATTATAAAATATGTATTTATATTATGATCAAAAACATTTATATATATTAATTTGTATATTATCCTTCCTATAATATTATTATATATGTATTATTCATAACAAAAACATTATTAAAAAGTGTTCATTCATATATTATTATTATTATAAAAATATTATAAAATATGTATTTATATTATGATCAAAAACATTTATATATATTTATTTGTATATTATCCTTCCTATAATATTATTATATATGTATTATTCATAACAAAAACATTATTAAAAAGTGTTCATTCATATATAATTATAATTATAAAAAAACTTTAAACTATGTATTTATATTATGATCAAAAAAACCTGTCAATATTTATTTGCATATTATCGTTTCTATAATATTATTATATTTGTATTATTAATTACAAAAACATTACTAAAAAGTGTTCATTCATATATTATTATTATTATAAAAAACTTTAAAATATGTATTTATATTATGATAAAAAAACCTGTGAATATTTATTTGCATATTATCCTTCCTATAATATTATTATATATGTATTATTAATAACAAAAACATTATTAAAAATTGTTTATTCATATATAATTATTATTATAAAAATATTATAAAATATGTATTTTTATTATGATCAAAAACATTTATATATATTTATTTGTATATTATCCTTCCTATAATATTAGTATATATGTATTATTAATAACAAAAACATTATTCAAAAGTGTTCATTCATATATAATTATTATTATAAAAATATTATAAAATATGTATTTATATTATGATCAAAAACATTTATATATATTTATTTGTATATTATCCTTCCTATAATATTATTATATATGTATTATTCATAACAAAAACATTATTAAAAAGTGTTCATTCATATATAATTATAATTATAAAAAAACTTTAAACTATGTATTTATATTATGATCAAAAAAACCTTTTAATATATGAATATATATATGAATGAACACTTTTGAATAATGTTTTTGTTATTAATAATACATATATAATAATATTATAGGAAGGATAATAGACAAATAAATATATATAAATGTTTTTGATCATAATATAAATACATATTTTATAATATTTTTATAATTATAATTATATATGAATGAACACTTTTTAATAATGTTTTTAATAATAATAATACATATATATTAATATTATAGGAAGGATAATATGCAATTAAATATTGACAGGTTTTTTTTATCATAATATAAATACATATTTTAAAGTTTTTTATAATAATAATTATATATGAATGAACACTTTTTAGTAATGTTTTTGTAAATAATAATACAAATATAATAATATTATAGAAACAATAATATGCAAATAAATATTGACAAGTTTTTTTGATCATAATATAAATACATAGTTTAAAGTTTTTTTATAATTATAATTATATATGAATGAACACTTTTTAATAATGTTTTTGTTATGAATAATACATATATAATAATATTATAGGCAGGATAATATACAAATAAATATATAAAAATGTTTTTGATCATAATATAAATACATATTTTATAATATTTTTATAATTATAATTATATATGAATGAACACTTTTTAATGATGTTTTTGTTATTAATAATACATATATAATAATATTATAGGAAGGATAATATACAAATAAATATATATAAATGTTTTTGATCATAATATAAATACATATTTTATAATATTTTTATAATAATAATTATATATGCATGAACACTTTTGAATAATGTTTTTGTTATTAATAATACATATATAATAATATTATAGGAAGGATAATATACAAATAAATATATATAAATGTTTTTGATCATAATATAAATACATATTTTATAATATTTTTATAATAATAATTATATATGAATGAACACTTTTTAATAATGTTTTTGTTATGAATTATACATATATAATAATATTATAGGAAGGATAATATACAAATAAATATATATAAATGTTTTTGATCATAATATAAAAACATATTTTATAATATTTTTATAATAATAATTATATATGAATGAACACTTTTTAATAATGTTTTTGTTATTAATAATACATATATAATAATATTATAGGAAGGATAATATGCAAATAAATATTCACAGGTTTTTTTTATCATAATATAAATACATATATTAATTTTTTTTATAATAATAATTATATATGAATGAACACTTTTTAGTAATGTTTTTGTAATTAATAATACAAATATAATAATATTATAGAAACGATAATATGAAAATAAATATTGACAGGTTTTTTTGATCATAATATAAATACATAGTTTAAAGTTTTTTTATAATTATAATTATATATGAATGAACACTTTTTAATAATGTTTTTGTTATGAATAATACATATATAATAATATTATAGGAAGGATAATATACAAATAAATATATATAAATGTTTTTGATCATAATATAAATACATATTTTATAATATTTTTATAATAATAATTATATATGAATGAACACTTTTGAATAATGTTTTTGTTATTAATAATACATATATACTATTTATAATATTTTTATAATAATAATTATATATGAATGAACACTTTTTAATAATGTTTTTGTTATTAATAATACATATATAATAATATAATAGGAAGGATAATATGCAAATAAATATTCACAGGTTTTTTTATCATAATATAAATACATATTTTAAAGTTTTTTATAATAATAATAATATATGAATGAACACTTTTTAGTAATGTTTTTGTAATTAATAATACAAATATAATAATATTATAGAAACGATAATATGCAAATAAATATTGACAGGTTTTTTTGATCATAATATAAATACATAGTTTAAAGTTTTTTTATAATTATAATTATATATGAATGAACACTTTTTAATAATGTTTTTGTTATGAATAATACATATATAATAATATTATAGGAAGGATAATATACAAATAAATATATATAAATGTTTTTGATCATAATATAAATACATATTTTATAATATTTTTATAATAATAATTATATATGAATGAACACTTTTTAATAATGTTTTTGTTATTAATAATACATATATAATAATATTATAGGAAGGATAATATACAAATAAATATAGGTATATAAATGTTTTTGATCATAATATAAATACATATTTTATAATATTTTTATAATAATAATTATATATGAATGAACACTTTTTAATGATGTTTTTGTAATTAATAATACATATATAATAATATTATAGGAAGGATAATATGCAAATAAATATTCACAGTTTTTTTTATCATAATATAAATACATATTTAAAAGTTTTTTATAATAATAATTATATATGAATGAACACTTTTTAGTAATGTTTTTGTAATTAATAATACAAATATAATAATATTATAGAAACGATAATATGAAAATAAATATTGACAGGTTTTTTTGATCATAATATAAATACATAGTTTAAAGTTTTTTTATAATTATAATTATATATGAATGAACACTTTTTAATAATGTTTTTGTTATGAATAATACATATATAATAATATTATAGGAAGGATAATATACAAATAAATATATAAAAATGTTTTTGATCATAATATAAATACATATTTTATAATATTTTTATAGTTATAATTATATATGAATGAACACTTTTTAATAATGTTTTTAATAATAATAATACATATATATTAATATTATAGTAAGGATAATATGCAATTAAATATTGACAGGTTTTTTTTATCATAATATAAATACATATTTTATAATTTTTATATAAAAATAATTATATATGAATGAACACTTTTTAATGATGTTTTTGTTATTAATAATACATATATAATAATATTATAGGAAGGATAATATACAAATAAATATATATAAATGTTTTGATCATAATATAAATACATATTTTATAATATTTTTATAATAATAATTATATATGAATGAACACTTTTTAATGATGTTTTTGTAATTAATAATACATATATAATAATATTATAGGAAGGATAATATGCAAATAAATATTCACAGTTTTTTTTATCATAATATAAATACATATTTAAAAGTTTTTTATAATAATAATTATATATGAATGAACACTTTTTAGTAATGTTTTTGTAATTAATAATACAAATATAATAATATTATAGAAACGATAATATGAAAATAAATATTGACAGGTTTTTTTGATCATAATATAAATACATAGTTTAAAGTTTTTTTATAATTATAATTATATATGAATGAACACTTTTTAATAATGTTTTTGTTATGAATAATACATATATAATAATATTATAGGAAGGATAATATACAAATAAATATATAAAAATGTTTTTGATCATAATATAAATACATATTTTATAATATTTTTATAATTATAATTATATATGAATGAACACTTTTTAATAATGTTTTTAATAATAATAATACATATATATTAATATTATAGTAAGGATAATATGCAATTAAATATTGACAGGTTTTTTTTATCATTATATAAATACATATTTTAAAGTTTTTTATAATAATAATTATATATGAATGAACACTTTTTAGTAATGTTTTTGTAATTAATAATACAAATATAATAATATTATAGAAACGATAATATGAAAATAAATATTGACAGGTTTTTTTGATCATAATATAAATACATAGTTTAAAGTTTTTTTATAATTATAATTATATATGAATGAACACTTTTTAATAATGTTTTTGTTATGAATAATACATATATAATAATATTATAGAAAGGATAATATACAAATAAATATATATAAATGTTTTTGATCATAATATAAATACATATTTTATAATATTTTTATAATAATAATAATATATGAATGAACACTTTTTAATAATGTTTTTGTTATTAATAATACATATATAATAATATTATAGGAAGGATAATATACAAATAAATATAAATAAATGTTTTTGATCATAATATAAATACATATTTTATAATATTTTTATAATAATAATTATATATGAATGAACACTTTTTAATAATGTTTTTGTTATTAATAATACATATATAATAATATTATAGGAAGGATAATATACAAATAAATATATATTAATGTTTTTGATCATAATATAAATACATATTTTATAATATTTTTATAATTATAATTATATATGAATGAACACTTTTTAATAATGTTTTTAATAATAATAATACATATATATTAATATTATAGGAAGGATAATATGCAATTAAATATTGACAGGTTTTTTTATCATAATATAAATACATATTTTAAATCTTTTTATAATAATAATTATATATGAATGAACACTTTTTAGTAATGTTTTTGTAATTAATAATACAAATATAATAATATTAAAGAAACAATAATATGCAAATAAATATTGACAGGTTTTTTTGATCATAATATAAATACATAGTTTAAAGTTTTTTTATAATTATAATTATATATGAATGAACACTTTTTAATAATGTTTTTGTTATGAATTATACATATATAATAATATTATAGGAAGGATAATATACAAATAAATATATAAAAATGTTTTTGATCATAATATAAAAACATATTTTATAATATTTTTATAATTATAATTATATATGAATGAACACTTTTTAATAATGTTTTTAATAATAATAATACATATATATTAATATTATAGTAAGGATAATATGCAATTAAATATTGACAGGTTTTTTTTATCATAATATAAATACATATTTTATAATTTTTATATAAAAATAATTATATATGAATGAACACTTTTTAATGATGTTTTTGTTATTAATAATACATATATAATAATATTATAGGAAGGATAATATACAAATAAATATATATAAATGTTTTTGATCATAATATAAATACATATTTTATAATATTTTTATAATAATAATTATATATGAATTAACACTTTTTAATAATGTTTTTGTTATTAATAATACATATATAATAATATTATAGGAAGGATAATATGCAAATAAATATTCACAGTTTTTTTTTATCATAATATAAATACATATTAATTTAAAAGTTTTTTATAATAATAATTATATATGAATGAACACTTTTTAGTAATGTTTTTGTAATTAATAATACAAATATAATAATATTATAGAAACGATAATATGAAAATAAATATTGACAGGTTTTTTTTATCATAATATAAATACATAGTTTAAAGTTTTTTTATAATTATAATTATATATGAATGAACACTTTTTAATAATGTTTTTGTTATGAATAATACATATATAATAATATTATAGGAAGGATAATATTAAAATAAATATATAAAAATGTTTTTGATCATAATATAAATACATATTTTATAATATTTTTATAATTATAATTATATATGAATGAACACTTTTTAATAATGTTTTTAATAATAATAATACATATATATTAATATTATAGTAAGGATAATATGCAATTAAATATTGACAGGTTTTTTTTTATCATAATATAAATACATATTTTATAATTTTTATATAAAAATAATTATATATGAATGAACACTTTTTAATGATGTTTTTGTTATTAATAATACATATATAATAATATTATAGGAAGGATAATATACAAATAAATATATATAAATGTTTTTGATCATAATATAAATACATATTTTATAATATTTTTATAATAATAATTATATATGAATGAACACTTTTGAATAATGTTTTTGTTATTAATAATACATATATAATAATATTATAGGAAGGATAATATACAAATAAATATATATAAATGTTTTTGATCATAATATAAATACATATTTTATAATATTTTTATAATAATAATTATATATGAATGAACACCTTTTAATAATGTTTTTGTTATTAATAATACATATATAATAATATTATAGGAAGGATAATATGCAAATAAATATTCACAGGTTTTTTTATCATAATATAAATACATATTTTAAAGTTTTTTATAATAATAATAATAAATGAATGAACACTTTTTAGTAATGTTTTTGTAATTAATAATCCAAATATAATAATATTATAGAAACGATAATATGCAAATAAATATTGACAGGTTTTTTTGATCATAATATAAATACATAGTTTAAAGTTTTTTTATAATTATAATTATATATGAATGAACACTTTTTAATAATGTTTTTGTTATAAATAATACATATATAATAATATTATAGGAAGGATAATATACAAATAAATATATATAAATGTTTTTGATCATAATATAAATACATATTTTATAATAATTTTATAATAATAATAATATATGAATGAACACTTTTTAATAATGTTTTTGTTATTAATAATACATATATAATAATATTATAGAAACAATAATATGCAAATAAATATTGACAGGTTTTTTTGATCATAATATAAATACATAGTTTAAAGTTTTTTTATAATAATAATTATATATGAATGAACACTTTTTAGTAATGTTTTTGTAATTAATAATACAAATATAATAATATTATAGAAACGATAATATGCAAATAAATATTGACAGGTTTTTTTGGAAGGATAATATACAAATAAATATATATAAATGTTTTTGATCATAATATAAATACATATTTTATAATAATTTTATAATAATAATAATATATGAATGAACAATTTTTAATTATGTTTTTGTTATTAATAATACATATATAAGAATATTTTAGGAAGGATAATATACAAATAAATATATAAAAATTTTTTTGATCATAATATAATTACATATTTTATAATATTTTTATAATAATAATTATATATGAATGAACACTTTTTAATAATGTTTTTGTTATTAATAATACATATATAATAATATTATAGGAAGGATAATATGCAAATAAATATTCACAGGTTTTTTTATCATAATATAAATACATATTTTAAAGTTTTTTATAATAATAATAATATATGAATGAACACTTTTTAGTAATGTTTTTGTAATTAATAATACAAATATAATAATATTATAGAAACGATAATATGCAAATAAATATTGACAGGTTTTTTTGATCATAATATAAATACATAGTTTAAAGTTTTTTTATAATAATAATTATATATGAATGAACACTTTTTAGTAATGTTTTTGTAATTAATAATACAAATATAATAATATTAAAGAAACGATAATATGCAAATAAATATTGACAGGTTTTTTTGATCATAATATAAATACATAGTTTAAAGTTTTTTTTATAATTATAATTATATATGAATGAACACTTTTTAATAATGTTTTTGTTATGAATAATACATATATAATAATATTATAGGAAGGATAATATACAAATAAATATATATAAATGTTTTTGATCATAATATAAATACATATTTTATAATATTTTTATAATAATAATAATATATGAATGAACACTTTTTAATAATGTTTTTGTTATGAATAATACATATATAATAATATTATAGGAAGGATAATATACAAATAAATATATATAAATGTTTTTGATCATAATATAAATACATATTTTATAATATTTTTATAATAATAATTATATATGAATGAACACTTTTTAATAATGTTTTTGTTATTAATAATACATATATAATAATATTATAGGAAGGATAATATACAAATAAATATATATAAATGTTTTTGATCATAATATAAATACATATTTTATAATATTTTTATAATAATAATTATATATGAATGAACACTTTTTAATGATGTTTTTGTAATAAATAATACATATATAATAATATTATAGGAAGGATAATATGCAAATAAATATTCACAGTTTTTTTTTATCATAATATAAATAAATATTTAAAAGTTTTTTATAATAATAATTATATATGAATGAACACTTTTTAGTAATGTTTTTGTAATTAATAATACAAATATAATAATATTATAGAAACGATAATATGAAAATAAATATTGACAGGTTTTTTTGATCATAATATAAATACATAGTTTAAAGTTTTTTTATAATTATAATTATACATGAATGAACACTTTTTAATAATGTTTTTGTTATGAATAATACATATATAATAATATTATAGGAAGGATAATATACAAATAAATATATAAAAATGTTTTTGATCATAATATAAATACATATTTTAAAGTTTTTTATAATAATAATAATATATGAATGAACACTTTTTAGTAATGTTTTTGTAATTAATAATACAAATATAATAATATTATAGAAACGATAATATGCAAATAAATATTGACAGGTTTTTTTGATCATAATATAAATACATAGTTTAAAGTTTTTTTATAATAATAATTATATATGAATGAACACTTTTTAGTAATGTTTTTGTAATTAATAATACAAATATAATAATATTAAAGAAACGATAATATGCAAATAAATATTGACAGGTTTTTTTGATCATAATATAAATACATAGTTTAAAGTTTTTTTTATAATTATAATTATATATGAATGAACACTTTTTAATAATGTTTTTGTTATGAATAATACATATATAATAATATTATAGGAAGGATAATATACAAATAAATATATATAAATGTTTTTGATCATAATATAAATACATATTTTATAATATTTTTATAATAATAATAATATATGAATGAACACTTTTTAATAATGTTTTTGTTATGAATAATACATATATAATAATATTATAGGAAGGATAATATACAAATAAATATATATAAATGTTTTTGATCATAATATAAATACATATTTTATAATATTTTTATAATAATAATTATATATGAATGAACACTTTTTAATAATGTTTTTGTTATTAATAATACATATATAATAATATTATAGGAAGGATAATATACAAATAAATATATATAAATGTTTTTGATCATAATATAAATACATATTTTATAATATTTTTATAATAATAATTATATATGAATGAACACTTTTTAATGATGTTTTTGTAATAAATAATACATATATAATAATATTATAGGAAGGATAATATGCAAATAAATATTCACAGTTTTTTTTTATCATAATATAAATAAATATTTAAAAGTTTTTTATAATAATAATTATATATGAATGAACACTTTTTAGTAATGTTTTTGTAATTAATAATACAAATATAATAATATTATAGAAACGATAATATGAAAATAAATATTGACAGGTTTTTTTGATCATAATATAAATACATAGTTTAAAGTTTTTTTATAATTATAATTATACATGAATGAACACTTTTTAATAATGTTTTTGTTATGAATAATACATATATAATAATATTATAGGAAGGATAATATACAAATAAATATATAAAAATGTTTTTGATCATAATATAAATACATATTTTAAAATATTTGTATAATTATAATTATATATGAATGTACACTTTTTAATAATGTTTTTAATAATAATAATACATATATATTAATATTATAGTAAGGATAATATGCAATTAAATTATTATTAATTACAAAAACATTACTAAAAAGTGTTCATTCATATATAATTATTATTATAAAAAAACTTTAAACTATGTATTTATATTATGATCAAAAAAACCTGTCAATATTTATTTGCATATTATCGTTTCTATAATATTATTATATTTGTATTATTAATTACAAAAACATTACTAAAAGTGTTCATTCATATATTATTATTATCATAAAAAACTTTAAAATATGTATTTATATTATGATAAAAAAACCTGTGAATATTTATTTGCATATTATCCTTCCTATAATATTATTATATATGTATTATTAATAACAAAAACATTATTAAAAAGTGTTCATTCATATATAATTATTATTATAAAAATATTATAAAATATGTATTTATATTATGATCAAAAACATTTTTATATATTTATTTGTATATTATCCTTCCTATAATATTATTATATATGTATTATTAATAACAAAAACATTATTAAAAAGTGTTCATTCATATATTATTATTATTATAAAAAAACTTTAAACTATGTATTTATATTATGATCAAAAACATTTATATATATTTATTTGTATATTATCCTTCCTATAATATTATTATATATGTATTATTCATAACAAAAACATTATTAAAAAGTGTTCATTCATATATAATTATAATTATAAAAAAACTTTAAACTATGTATTTATATTATGATCAAAAAAACCTGTCAATATTTATTTGCATATTATCGTTTCTATAATATTATTATATTTGTATTATTAATTACAAAAACATTACTAAAAAGTGTTCATTCATATATAATTATTATTATAAAAAAACTTTAAACTATGTATTTATATTATGATCAAAAAAACCTGTCAATATTTATTTGCATATTATCGTTTCTATAATATTATTATATATGTATTATTAATAACAAAAACATTATTAAAAAGTGTTCATTCATATATTATTATTATTATAAAATTATTATAAAATATGTATTTATATTATGATCAAAAACATTTATATATATTTATTTGTATATTATCCTTCCTATAATATTATTATATATGTATTATTCATAACAAAAACATTATTAAAAAGTGTTCATTCATATATAATTATAATTATAAAAAAACTTTAAACTATGTATTTATATTATGATCAAAAAAACCTGTCAATATTTATTTGCATATTATCGTTTC
Organism: Macrosteles quadrilineatus; assembly: GCF_028750875.1. NCBI lineage: Eukaryota > Metazoa > Arthropoda > Insecta > Hemiptera > Cicadellidae > Macrosteles > Macrosteles quadrilineatus. The sequence continues at coordinate 45,237 of NW_026542810.1, forward strand.
TATAATATTATTATATTTGGATTATTAATTACAAAAACATTACTAAAAAGTGTTCATTCATATATTATTATTATTATAAAAAACTTTAAAATATGTATTTATATTATGATAAAAAAACCTGTGAATATTTATTTGCATATTATCCTTCCTATAATATTATTATATATGTATTATTAATAACAAAAACATTATTAAAAGGTGTTCATTCATATATAATTATTATTATAAAAATATTATAAAATATGTATTTATATTATGATCAAAAACATTTATATATATTTATTTGTATATTATCCTTCCTATAATATTATTATATATGTATTATTAATAACAAAAACATTATTCAAAAGTGTTCATTCATATATAATTATTATTATAAAAATATTATAAAATATGTATTTATATTATGATCAAAAACATTTATATATATTAATTTGTATATTATCCTTCCTATAATATTATTATATATGTATTATTAATAACAAAAACATCATTAAAAAGTGTTCATTCATATATAATTATTTTTATACAAAAATTATAAAATATGTATTTATATTATGATAAAAAAAAACCTGTCAATATTTAATTGCATATTATCCTTACTATAATTATAATATATATGTATTATTATTATTAAAAACATTATTAAAAAGTGTTCATTCATATATAATTATAATTATAAAAATATTATAAAATATGTATTTATATTATGATTAAAAACATTTTTATATATTTATTTGTATATTATCCTTCCTATAATATTATTATATATGTATTATTCATAACAAAAACATTATTAAAAAGTGTTCATTCATATATAATTATAATTATAAAAAAACTTTAAACTATGTATTTATATTATGATCAAAAACATTTATATATATTTATTTGTATATTATCCTTCCTATAATATTATTATATATGTATTATTAATTACAAAAACATCATTAAAAAGTGTTCATTCATATATAATTATTATTATAAAAATATTATAAAATATGTATTTATATTATGATCAAAAACATTTATATATATTTATTTGTATATTATCCTTCCTATAATATTATTATATATGTATTATTAATAACAAAAACATCATTAAAAAGTGTTCATTCATATATAACTATTTTTATATAAAAATTATAAAATATGTATTTATATTATGATAAAAAAACCTGTCAATATTTAATTGCATATTATCCTTACTATAATATTAATATATATGTATTATTATTATTAAAAACATTATTAAAAAGTGTTCATTCATATATAATTATAATTATAAAAATATTATAAAATATGTATTTATATTATGATCAAAAACATTTATATATATTTATTTGTATATTATCCTTCCTATAATATTATTATATTTGTATTATTAATAACAAAAACATTATTAAAAAGTGTTCATTCATATATAATTATTATTATAAAAAGATTATAAAATATGTATTTATATTATGATCAAAAACATTTATATATATTTATTTGTATATTATCCTTCCTATAATATTATTATATATGTATTATTAATAACAAAAACATTATTAAAAAGTGTTCATTCATATATTATTATTATTATAAAAATATTATAAAATATGTATTTATATTATGATCAAAAACATTTATATATATTTATTTGTATATTATCCTTTCTATAATATTATTATATATGTATTATTCATAACAAAAACATTATTAAAAAGTGTTCATTCATATATAATTATAATTATAAAAAAACTTTAAACTATGTATTTATATTATGATCAAAAAACCTGTCAATATCTATTTGCATATTATCGTTTCTATAATATTATTATATTTGTATTATTAATTACAAAAACATTACTAAAAAGTGTTCATTCATATATAATTATTATTATAAAAAACTTTAAAATATGTATTTATATTATGATAAAAAAAACCTGTCAATATTTAATTGCATATTATCCTTACTATAATATTAATATATATGTTATATTATTATTAAAAACATTATTAAAAAGTGTTCATTCATATATAATTATAATTATAAAAATATTATAAAATATGTATTTATATTATGATCAAAAACATTTTTATATATTTATTTGTATATTATCCTTCCTATAATATTATTATATATGTATTATTCATAACAAAAACATTATTAAAAAGTGTTCATTCATATATAATTATAATTATAAAAAAACTTTAAACTATGTATTTATATTATGATCAAAAAAACCTGTCAATATTTATTTTCATATTATCGTTTCTATAATATTATTATATTTGTATTATTAATTACAAAAACATTACTAAAAAGTGTTCATTCATATATAATTATTATTATAAAAAACTTTTAAATATGTATTTATATTATGATAAAAAAAAACTGTGAATATTTATTTGCATATTATCCTTCCTATAATATTATTATATATGTATTATTAATTACAAAAACATCATTAAAAAGTGTTCATTCATATATAATTATTATTATAAAAATATTATAAAATATGTATTTATATTATGATCAAAACATTTATATATATTTATTTGTATATTATCCTTCCTATAATATTATTATATATGTATTATTAATAACAAAAACATCATTAAAAAGTGTTCATTCATATATAATTATTTTTATATAAAAATTATAAAATATGTATTTATATTATGATAAAAAAAACCTGTCAATATTTAATTGCATATTATCCTTACTATAATATTAATATATATGTATTATTATTATTAAAAACATTATTAAAAAGTGTTCATTCATATATAATTATAATTATAAAAATATTATAAAATATGTATTTATATTATGATCAAAAACATTTTTATATATTTATTTGTATATTATCCTTCCTATAATATTATTATATATGTATTATTCATAACAAAAACATTATTAAAAAGTGTTCATTCATATATAATTATAATTATAAAAAAACTTTAAACTATGTATTTATATTATGATCAAAAAAACCTGTCAATATTTATTTTCATATTATCGTTTCTATAATATTATTATATTTGTATTATTAATTACAAAAACATTACTAAAAAGTGTTCATTCATATATAATTATTATTATAAAAAACTTTTAAATATTTATTTATATTATGATAAAAAAAAACTGTGAATATTTATTTGCATATTATCCTTCCTATAATATTATTATATATGTATTATTAATTACAAAAACATCATTAAAAAGTGTTCATTCATATATAATTATTATTATAAAAATATTATAAAATATGTATTTATATTATGATCAAAAACATTTATATACCTATATTTATTTGTATATTATCCATCCTATAATATTATTATATATGTATTATTAATAACAAAAACATTATTAAAAAGTGTTCATTCATATATAATTATTATTATAAATATATTATAAAATATGTATTTATATTATGATCAAAAACATTTATATATATTTATTTGTATATTATCCTTCCTATAATATTATTATATATGTATTATTCATAACAAAAACATTATTAAAAAGTGTTCATTCATATATTATTATTATTATAAAAATATTATAAAATATGTATTTATATTATGATCAAAAACATTTATATATATTTATTTGTATATTATCCTTCCTATAATATTATTATATATGTATTATTCATAACAAAAACATTATTAAAAAGTGTTCATTCATATATAATTATAATTATAAAAAAACTTTAAACTATGTATTTATATTATGATCAAAAAAACCTGTCAATATTTATTTGCATATTATCGTTTCTATAATATTATTATATTTGTATTATTAATTACAAAAACATTACTAAAAAGTGTTCATTCATATATTATTATTATTATAAAAAACTATAAAATATGTATTTATATTATGATAAAAAAACCTGTGAATATTTATTTGCATATTATCCTTCCTATAATATTATTATATATGTATTATTAATAACAAAAACATTATTAAAAAGTGTTCATTCATATATAATTATTATTATAAAAATATTATAAAATATGTATTTATATTATGATCAAAAACATTTATATATATTTATTTGTATATTATCCTTCCTATAATATTAGTATATATGTATTATTATTAACAAAAACATTATTCAAAAGTGTTCATTCATATATAATTATTATTATAAAAATATTATAAAATATGTATTTATATTATGATCAAAAACATTTATATATATTTATTTGTATATTATCCTTCCTATAATATTATTATATATGTATTATTCATAACAAAAACATTATTAAAAAGTGTTCGTTCATATATAATTATAATTATAAAAAAACTTTAAACTATGTATTTATATTATGATCAAAAAAACTGTCAATATTTATTTTCATATTATCGTTTCTATAATATTATTATATTTGTATTATTAATTACAAAAACATTACTAAAAAGTGTTCATTCATATATAATTATTATTATAAAAAACTTAAAAATATGTATTTATATTATGACTAAAAAAACCTGTGAATATTTATTTGCATATTATCCTTCCTATAATATTATTATATATGTATTACTAATAACAAAAACATTATTAAAAAGTGTTCATTCATATATAATTATTATTATAAAAATATTATAAAATATGTTTTTATATTATGATCAAAAACATTTATATATATTTATTTGTATATTATCCTTCCTATAATATTATTATATATGTATTATTCATAACAAAAACATTATTAAAAAGTGTTCATTCATATATTATTATAATTATAAAAATATTATAAAATATGTATTTATATTATGATCAAAAACATTTATATATATTTATTTGTATATTATCCTTCCTATAATATTATTATATATGTATTATTCATAACAAAAACATTATTAAAAAGTGTTCATTCATATATAATTATAATTATAAAAAAACTTTAAACTATGTATTTATATTATGATCAAAAAAACCTGTCAATATTTATTTGCATATTATCGTTTCTATAATATTATTATATTTGTATTATTAATTACAAAAACATTACTAAAAAGTGTTCATTCATATATATTTATTATTATAAAAAAACTTTAAACTATGTATTTATATTATGATCAAAAAAACCTGTCAATATTTATTTGCATATTATCGTTTCTATAATATTATTATATTTGTATTATTAATTACAAAAACATTACTAAAAAGTGTTCATTCATATATTATTATTATTATAAAAAACTTTAAAATATGTATTTATATTATGATAAAAAAACCTGTGAATATTTATTTGCATATTATCCTTCCTATAATATTATTATATATGTATTATTAATAACAAAAACATTATTAAAAAGTGTTTATTCATATATAATTATTATTATAAAAATATTATAAAATATGTATTTATATTATGATCAAAAACATTTATATATATTTATTTGTATATTATCCTTCCTATAATATTATTATATATGTATTATTAATAACAAAAACATTATTCAAAAGTGTTCATTCATATATAATTATTATTATAAAAATATTATAAAATATGTATTTATATTATGATCAAAAACATTTATATATATTTATTTGTATATTATCCTTCCTATAATATTATTATATATGTATTATTAATAACAAAAACATCATTAAAAAGTGTTCATTCATATATAATTATTTTTATATAAAGATTATAAAATATGTATTTATATTATGATAAAAAAAACCTGTCAATATTTAATTGCATATTATCCTTACTATAATATTAATATATATGTATTATTATTATTAAAAACATTATTAAAAAGTGTTCATTCATATATAATTATAATTATAAAAATATTATAAAATATGTATTTATATTATGATCAAAAACATTTATATATATTTATTTGTATATTATCCTTCCTATAATATTATTATACATGTATTATTCATAACAAAAACATTATTAAAAAGTGTTCATTCATATATAATTATAATTATAAAAAAACTTTAAACTATGTATTTATATTATGATCAAAAAAACCTGTCAATATTTATTTGCATATTATCGTTTCTATAATATTATTATATTTGTATTATTAATTACAAAAACATTACTAAAATGTGTTCATTCATATATAATTATTATTATAAAAAAACTTTAAACTATGTATTTATATTATGATCAAAAAAACCTGTCAATATTTATTTGCATATTATCGTTTCTATAATATTATTATATTTGTATTATTAATTACAAAAACATTACTAAAAAGTGTTCATTCATATATTATTATTATAACAAAAAAAAACTTTAAAATATGTATTTATATTATGATAAAAAAACCTGTGAATATTTATTTGCATATTATCCTTCCTATAATATTATTATATATGTATTATTAATAACAAAAACATTATTAAAAAGTGTTCATTCATATATAATTATTATTATAAAAATATTATAAAATATGTATTTATATTATGATCAAAAACATTTTTATATATTTATTTGTATATTATCCTTCCTATAATATTATTATATATGTATTATTAATAACAAAAACATTATTAAAAAGTGTTCATTCATATATTATTATTATTATAAAAAAACTTTAAACTATGTATTTATATTATGATCAAAAACATTTATATATATTTATTTGTATATTATCCTTCCTATAATATTATTATATATGTATTATTCATAACAAAAACATTATTAAAAAGTGTTCATTCATATATAATTATAATTATAAAAAAACTTTAAACTATGTATTTATATTATGATCAAAAAAACCTGTCAATATTTATTTGCATATTATCGTTTCTATAATATTATTATATTTGTATTATTAATTACAAAAACATTACTAAAAAGTGTTCATTCATATATAATTATTATTATAAAAAAACTTTAAACTATGTATTTATATTATGATCAAAAAAACCTGTCAATATTTATTTGCATATTATCGTTTCTATAATATTATTATATATGTATTATTAATAACAAAAACATTATTAAAAAGTGTTCATTCATATATTATTATTATTATAAAATTATTATAAAATATGTATTTATATTATGATCAAAAACATTTATATATATTTATTTGTATATTATCCTTCCTATAATATTATTATATATGTATTATTCATAACAAAAACATTATTAAAAAGTGTTCATTCATATATAATTATAATTATAAAAAAACTTTAAACTATGTATTTATATTATGATCAAAAAAACCTGTCAATATTTATTTGCATATTATCGTTTCTATAATATTATTATATTTGGATTATTAATTACAAAAACATTACTAAAAAGTGTTCATTCATATATTATTATTATTATAAAAAACTTTAAAATATGTATTTATATTATGATAAAAAAACCTGTGAATATTTATTTGCATATTATCCTTCCTATAATATTATTATATATGTATTATTAATAACAAAAACATTATTAAAAGGTGTTCATTCATATATAATTATTATTATAAAAATATTATAAAATATGTATTTATATTATGATCAAAAACATTTATATATATTTATTTGTATATTATCCTTCCTATAATATTATTATATATGTATTATTAATAACAAAAACATTATTCAAAAGTGTTCATTCATATATAATTATTATTATAAAAATATTATAAAATATGTATTTATATTATGATCAAAAACATTTATATATATTAATTTGTATATTATCCTTCCTATAATATTATTATATATGTATTATTAATAACAAAAACATCATTAAAAAGTGTTCATTCATATATAATTATTTTTATACAAAAATTATAAAATATGTATTTATATTATGATAAAAAAAAACCTGTCAATATTTAATTGCATATTATCCTTACTATAATTATAATATATATGTATTATTATTATTAAAAACATTATTAAAAAGTGTTCATTCATATATAATTATAATTATAAAAATATTATAAAATATGTATTTATATTATGATTAAAAACATTTTTATATATTTATTTGTATATTATCCTTCCTATAATATTATTATATATGTATTATTCATAACAAAAACATTATTAAAAAGTGTTCATTCATATATAATTATAATTATAAAAAAACTTTAAACTATGTATTTATATTATGATCAAAAACATTTATATATATTTATTTGTATATTATCCTTCCTATAATATTATTATATATGTATTATTAATTACAAAAACATCATTAAAAAGTGTTCATTCATATATAATTATTATTATAAAAATATTATAAAATATGTATTTATATTATGATCAAAAACATTTATATATATTTATTTGTATATTATCCTTCCTATAATATTATTATATATGTATTATTAATAACAAAAACATCATTAAAAAGTGTTCATTCATATATAACTATTTTTATATAAAAATTATAAAATATGTATTTATATTATGATAAAAAAACCTGTCAATATTTAATTGCATATTATCCTTACTATAATATTAATATATATGTATTATTATTATTAAAAACATTATTAAAAAGTGTTCATTCATATATAATTATAATTATAAAAATATTATAAAATATGTATTTATATTATGATCAAAAACATTTATATATATTTATTTGTATATTATCCTTCCTATAATATTATTATATTTGTATTATTAATAACAAAAACATTATTAAAAAGTGTTCATTCATATATAATTATTATTATAAAAAGATTATAAAATATGTATTTATATTATGATCAAAAACATTTATATATATTTATTTGTATATTATCCTTCCTATAATATTATTATATATGTATTATTAATAACAAAAACATTATTAAAAAGTGTTCATTCATATATTATTATTATTATAAAAATATTATAAAATATGTATTTATATTATGATCAAAAACATTTATATATATTTATTTGTATATTATCCTTTCTATAATATTATTATATATGTATTATTCATAACAAAAACATTATTAAAAAGTGTTCATTCATATATAATTATAATTATAAAAAAACTTTAAACTATGTATTTATATTATGATCAAAAAACCTGTCAATATCTATTTGCATATTATCGTTTCTATAATATTATTATATTTGTATTATTAATTACAAAAACATTACTAAAAAGTGTTCATTCATATATAATTATTATTATAAAAAACTTTAAAATATGTATTTATATTATGATAAAAAAAACCTGTCAATATTTAATTGCATATTATCCTTACTATAATATTAATATATATGTTATATTATTATTAAAAACATTATTAAAAAGTGTTCATTCATATATAATTATAATTATAAAAATATTATAAAATATGTATTTATATTATGATCAAAAACATTTTTATATATTTATTTGTATATTATCCTTCCTATAATATTATTATATATGTATTATTCATAACAAAAACATTATTAAAAAGTGTTCATTCATATATAATTATAATTATAAAAAAACTTTAAACTATGTATTTATATTATGATCAAAAAAACCTGTCAATATTTATTTTCATATTATCGTTTCTATAATATTATTATATTTGTATTATTAATTACAAAAACATTACTAAAAAGTGTTCATTCATATATAATTATTATTATAAAAAACTTTTAAATATGTATTTATATTATGATAAAAAAAAACTGTGAATATTTATTTGCATATTATCCTTCCTATAATATTATTATATATGTATTATTAATTACAAAAACATCATTAAAAAGTGTTCATTCATATATAATTATTATTATAAAAATATTATAAAATATGTATTTATATTATGATCAAAACATTTATATATATTTATTTGTATATTATCCTTCCTATAATATTATTATATATGTATTATTAATAACAAAAACATCATTAAAAAGTGTTCATTCATATATAATTATTTTTATATAAAAATTATAAAATATGTATTTATATTATGATAAAAAAAACCTGTCAATATTTAATTGCATATTATCCTTACTATAATATTAATATATATGTATTATTATTATTAAAAACATTATTAAAAAGTGTTCATTCATATATAATTATAATTATAAAAATATTATAAAATATGTATTTATATTATGATCAAAAACATTTTTATATATTTATTTGTATATTATCCTTCCTATAATATTATTATATATGTATTATTCATAACAAAAACATTATTAAAAAGTGTTCATTCATATATAATTATAATTATAAAAAAACTTTAAACTATGTATTTATATTATGATCAAAAAAACCTGTCAATATTTATTTTCATATTATCGTTTCTATAATATTATTATATTTGTATTATTAATTACAAAAACATTACTAAAAAGTGTTCATTCATATATAATTATTATTATAAAAAACTTTTAAATATTTATTTATATTATGATAAAAAAAAACTGTGAATATTTATTTGCATATTATCCTTCCTATAATATTATTATATATGTATTATTAATTACAAAAACATCATTAAAAAGTGTTCATTCATATATAATTATTATTATAAAAATATTATAAAATATGTATTTATATTATGATCAAAAACATTTATATACCTATATTTATTTGTATATTATCCATCCTATAATATTATTATATATGTATTATTAATAACAAAAACATTATTAAAAAGTGTTCATTCATATATAATTATTATTATAAATATATTATAAAATATGTATTTATATTATGATCAAAAACATTTATATATATTTATTTGTATATTATCCTTCCTATAATATTATTATATATGTATTATTCATAACAAAAACATTATTAAAAAGTGTTCATTCATATATTATTATTATTATAAAAATATTATAAAATATGTATTTATATTATGATCAAAAACATTTATATATATTTATTTGTATATTATCCTTCCTATAATATTATTATATATGTATTATTCATAACAAAAACATTATTAAAAAGTGTTCATTCATATATAATTATAATTATAAAAAAACTTTAAACTATGTATTTATATTATGATCAAAAAAACCTGTCAATATTTATTTGCATATTATCGTTTCTATAATATTATTATATTTGTATTATTAATTACAAAAACATTACTAAAAAGTGTTCATTCATATATTATTATTATTATAAAAAACTATAAAATATGTATTTATATTATGATAAAAAAACCTGTGAATATTTATTTGCATATTATCCTTCCTATAATATTATTATATATGTATTATTAATAACAAAAACATTATTAAAAAGTGTTCATTCATATATAATTATTATTATAAAAATATTATAAAATATGTATTTATATTATGATCAAAAACATTTATATATATTTATTTGTATATTATCCTTCCTATAATATTAGTATATATGTATTATTATTAACAAAAACATTATTCAAAAGTGTTCATTCATATATAATTATTATTATAAAAATATTATAAAATATGTATTTATATTATGATCAAAAACATTTATATATATTTATTTGTATATTATCCTTCCTATAATATTATTATATATGTATTATTCATAACAAAAACATTATTAAAAAGTGTTCGTTCATATATAATTATAATTATAAAAAAACTTTAAACTATGTATTTATATTATGATCAAAAAAACTGTCAATATTTATTTTCATATTATCGTTTCTATAATATTATTATATTTGTATTATTAATTACAAAAACATTACTAAAAAGTGTTCATTCATATATAATTATTATTATAAAAAACTTAAAAATATGTATTTATATTATGACTAAAAAAACCTGTGAATATTTATTTGCATATTATCCTTCCTATAATATTATTATATATGTATTACTAATAACAAAAACATTATTAAAAAGTGTTCATTCATATATAATTATTATTATAAAAATATTATAAAATATGTTTTTATATTATGATCAAAAACATTTATATATATTTATTTGTATATTATCCTTCCTATAATATTATTATATATGTATTATTCATAACAAAAACATTATTAAAAAGTGTTCATTCATATATTATTATAATTATAAAAATATTATAAAATATGTATTTATATTATGATCAAAAACATTTATATATATTTATTTGTATATTATCCTTCCTATAATATTATTATATATGTATTATTCATAACAAAAACATTATTAAAAAGTGTTCATTCATATATAATTATAATTATAAAAAAACTTTAAACTATGTATTTATATTATGATCAAAAAAACCTGTCAATATTTATTTGCATATTATCGTTTCTATAATATTATTATATTTGTATTATTAATTACAAAAACATTACTAAAAAGTGTTCATTCATATATATTTATTATTATAAAAAAACTTTAAACTATGTATTTATATTATGATCAAAAAAACCTGTCAATATTTATTTGCATATTATCGTTTCTATAATATTATTATATTTGTATTATTAATTACAAAAACATTACTAAAAAGTGTTCATTCATATATTATTATTATTATAAAAAACTTTAAAATATGTATTTATATTATGATAAAAAAACCTGTGAATATTTATTTGCATATTATCCTTCCTATAATATTATTATATATGTATTATTAATAACAAAAACATTATTAAAAAGTGTTTATTCATATATAATTATTATTATAAAAATATTATAAAATATGTATTTATATTATGATCAAAAACATTTATATATATTTATTTGTATATTATCCTTCCTATAATATTATTATATATGTATTATTAATAACAAAAACATTATTCAAAAGTGTTCATTCATATATAATTATTATTATAAAAATATTATAAAATATGTATTTATATTATGATCAAAAACATTTATATATATTTATTTGTATATTATCCTTCCTATAATATTATTATATATGTATTATTAATAACAAAAACATCATTAAAAAGTGTTCATTCATATATAATTATTTTTATATAAAGATTATAAAATATGTATTTATATTATGATAAAAAAAACCTGTCAATATTTAATTGCATATTATCCTTACTATAATATTAATATATATGTATTATTATTATTAAAAACATTATTAAAAAGTGTTCATTCATATATAATTATAATTATAAAAATATTATAAAATATGTATTTATATTATGATCAAAAACATTTATATATATTTATTTGTATATTATCCTTCCTATAATATTATTATACATGTATTATTCATAACAAAAACATTATTAAAAAGTGTTCATTCATATATAATTATAATTATAAAAAAACTTTAAACTATGTATTTATATTATGATCAAAAAAACCTGTCAATATTTATTTGCATATTATCGTTTCTATAATATTATTATATTTGTATTATTAATTACAAAAACATTACTAAAATGTGTTCATTCATATATAATTATTATTATAAAAAAACTTTAAACTATGTATTTATATTATGATCAAAAAAACCTGTCAATATTTATTTGCATATTATCGTTTCTATAATATTATTATATTTGTATTATTAATTACAAAAACATTACTAAAAAGTGTTCATTCATATATTATTATTATAACAAAAAAAAACTTTAAAATATGTATTTATATTATGATAAAAAAACCTGTGAATATTTATTTGCATATTATCCTTCCTATAATATTATTATATATGTATTATTAATAACAAAAACATTATTAAAAAGTGTTCATTCATATATAATTATTATTATAAAAATATTATAAAATATGTATTTATATTATGATCAAAAACATTTATATATATTTATTTGTATATTATCCTTCCTATAATATTAGTATATATGTATTATTAATAACAAAAACATTATTCAAAAGTGTTCATTCATATATAATTATTATTATAAAAATATTATAAAATATGTATTTATATTATGATCAAAAACATTTATATATATTTATTTGTATATTATCCTTCCTATAATATTATTATATATGTATTATTCATAACAAAAACATTATTAAAAAGTGTTCGTTCATATATAATTATAATTATAAAAAAACTTTAAACTATGTATTTATATTATGATCAAAAAAACTGTCAATATTTATTTTCATATTATCGTTTCTATAATATTATTATATTTGTATTATTAATTACAAAAACATTACTAAAAAGTGTTCATTCATATATAATTATTATTATAAAAAACTTTAAAATATGTATTTATATTATGATAAAAAAAACCTGTGAATATTTATTTGCATATTATCCTTCCTATAATATTATTATATATGTATTATTAATAACAAAAACATTATTAAAAAGTGTTCATTCATATATAATTATTATTATAAAAATATTATAAAATATGTTTTTATATTATGATCAAAAACATTTATATATATTTATTTGTATATTATCCTTCCTATAATATTATTATATATGTATTATTCATAACAAAAACATTATTAAAAAGTGTTCATTCATATATTATTATAATTATAAAAATATTATAAAATATGTATTTATATTATGATCAAAAACATTTATATATATTTATTTGTATATTATCCTTCCTATAATATTATTATATATGTATTATTCATAACAAAAACATTATTAAAAAGTGTTCATTCATATATAATTATAATTATAAAAAAACTTTAAACTATGTATTTATATTATGATCAAAAAAACCTGTCAATATTTATTTGCATATTATCGTTTCTATAATATTATTATATTTGTATTATTAATTACAAAAACATTACTAAAAAGTGTTCATTCATATATATTTATTATTATAAAAAAACTTTAAACTATGTATTTATATTATGATCAAAAAAACCTGTCAATATTTATTTGCATATTATCGTTTCTATAATATTATTATATTTGTATTATTAATTACAAAAACATTACTAAAAAGTGTTCATTCATATATTATTATTATTATAAAAAACTTTAAAATATGTATTTATATTATGATAAAAAAACCTGTGAATATTTATTTGCATATTATCCTTCATATAATATTATTATATATGTATTATTAATAACAAAAACATTATTAAAAAGTGTTTATTCATATATAATTATTATTATAAAAATATTATAAAATATGTATTTATATTATGATCAAAAACATTTATATATATTTATTTGTATATTATCCTTCCTATAATATTATTATATATGTATTATTAATAACAAAAACATTATTCAAAAGTGTTCATTCATATATAATTATTATTATAAAAATATTATAAAATATGTATTTATATTATGATCAAAAACATTTATATATATTTATTTGTATATTATCCTTCCTATAATATTATTATATATGTATTATTAATAACAAAAACATCATTAAAAAGTGTTCATTCATATATAATTATTTTTATATAAAGATTATAAAATATGTATTTATATTATGATAAAAAAAACCTGTCAATATTTAATTGCATATTATCCTTACTATAATATTAATATATATGTATTATTATTATTAAAAACATTATTAAAAAGTGTTCATTCATATATAATTATAATTATAAAAATATTATAAAATATGTATTTATATTATGATCAAAAACATTTTTATATATTTATTTGTATATTATCCTTCCTATAATATTATTATATATGTATTATTCATAACAAAAACATTATTAAAAAGTGTTCATTCATATATAATTATAATTATAAAAAAACTTTAAACTATGTATTTATATTATGATCAAAAAAACTTGTCAATATTTATTTGCATATTATTGTTTCTATAATATTATTATATTTGTATTATAAATTACAAAAACATTACTAAAAAGTGTTCATTCATATATAATTATTATTATAAAAAACTTTAAAATATGTATTTATATTATGATAAAAAAAACCTGTCAATATTTAATTGCATATTATCCTTCCTATATTATTAATATATATGTATTATTATTATTAAAAACATTATTAAAAAGTGTTCATTCATATATAATTATAATTATAAAAATATTATAAAATATGTATTTATATTATGATCAAAAACATTTATATATATATTTATTTGTATATTATCCTTCCTATAATATTATTATATATGTATTATTAATAACAAAAACATTATTCAAAAGTGTTCATTCATATATAATTATTATTATAAAAATATTATAAAATATGTATTTATATTATGATCAAAAACATTTATATATATTTATTTGTATATTATCCTTCCTATAATATTATTATATATGTATTATTAATAACAAAAACATCATTAAAAAGTGTTCATTCATATATAATTATTTTTATATAAAAATTTTAAAATATGTATTTATATTATGATAAAAAAAACCTGTCAATATTTAATTGCATATTATCCTTACTATAATATTAATATATATGTATTATCATTATTAAAAACATTATTAAAAAGTGTTCATTCATATATAATTATAATTATAAAAATATTATAAAATATGTATTTATATTATGATCAAAAACATTTATATATATTTATTTGTATATTATCCTTCCTATAATATTATTATACATGTATTATTCATAACAAAAACATTATTAAAAAGTGTTCATTCATATATAATTATAATTATAAAAAAACTTTAAACTATGTATTTATATTATGATCAAAAAAACCTGTCAATATTTATTTGCATATTATCGTTTCTATAATATTATTATATTTGTATTATTAATTACAAAAACATTACTAAAATGTGTTCATTCATATATAATTATTATTATAAAAAAACTTTAAACTATGTATTTATATTATGATCAAAAAAACCTGTCAATATTTATTTGCATATTATCGTTTCTATAATATTATTATATTTGTATTATTAATTACAAAAACATTACTAAAAAGTGTTCATTCATATATTATTATTATAACAAAAAAAAACTTTAAAATATGTATTTATATTATGATAAAAAAACCTGTGAATATTTATTTGCATATTATCCTTCCTATAATATTATTATATATGTATTATTAATAACAAAAACATTATTAAAAAGTGTTCATTCATATATAATTATTATTATAAAAATATTATAAAATATGTATTTATATTATGATCAAAAACATTTATATATATTTATTTGTATATTATCCTTCCTAAAATATTATTATATATGTATTATTAATAACTAAAACATTATTCAAAAGTGTTCATTCATATATAATTATTATTATAAAAATATTATAAAATATGTATTTATATTATGATCAAAAACATTTATATATATTTATTTGTATATTATCCTTCCTATAATATTATTATATATGTATTATTCATAACAAAAACATCATTAAAAAGTGTTCATTCATATATAATTATTTTTATATAAAAATTATAAAATATGTATTTATATTATGATAAAAAAAACCTGTCAATATTTAATTGCATATTATCCTTACTATAATATTAATATATATGTATTATTATTATTAAAAACATTATTAAAAAGTGTTCATTCATATATAATTATTATTATAAAAATATTATAAAATATGTATTTATATTATGATCAAAAACATTTATATATATTTATTTGTATATTATCCTTCCTAAAATATTATTATATATGTATTATTAATAACAAAAACATTATTCAAAAGTGTTCATTCATATATAATTATAATTATAAAAATATTATAAAATATGTATTTATATTATGATCAAAAACATTTATATATATTTATTTGTATATTATCCTTCCTATAATATTATTATATATGTATTATTAATAACAAAAACATTATTAAAAAGTGTTCATTCATATATAATTATTATTATAAAAATATTATAAAATATGTTTTTATATTATGATCAAAAACATTAATATATATTTATTTGTATATTATCCTTCCTATAATATTATTATATATGTATTATTAATAACAAAAACATTATTAAAAAGTGTTCATTCATATATTATTATTATTATAAAAATATTATAAAATATGTATTTATATTATGATCAAAAACATTTATATATATTTATTTGTATATTATCCTTTCTATAATATTATTATATATGTATTATTCATAACAAAAACATTATTAAAAAGTGTTCATTCATATATAATTATAATTATAAAAAAACTTTAAACTATGTATTTATATTATGATCAAAAAACCTGTCAATATTTATTTGCATATTATCGTTTCTATAATATTATTATATTTGTATTATTAATTACAAAAACATTACTAAAAAGTGTTCATTCATATATAATTATTATTATAAAAATATTATAAAATATGTATTTATATTATGATCAAAAACATTTATATATATTTATTTGTATATTATCCTTCCTATAATATTATTATATATGTATTATTAATAACAAAAACATTATTCAAAAGTGTTCATTCATATAAAATTATTATTATAAAAATATTATAAAATATGTATTTATATTATGATCAAAAACATTTATATATATTTATTTGTATATTATCATTCCTATAATATTATTATATATGTATTATTAATAACAAAAACATCATTAAAAAGTGTTCATTCATATATAATTATTTTTATATAAAAATTTTAAAATATGTATTTATATTATGATAAAAAAAACCTGTCAATATTTAATTGCATATTATCCTTACTATAATATTAATATATATGTATTATTATTATTAAAAACATTATTAAAAAGTGTTCATTCATATATAATTATAATTATAAAAATATTATAAAATATGTATTTATATTATGATCAAAAACATTTATATATATTTATTTGTATATTATCCTTCCTATATCATTATATATGTATTATTAATAACAAAAACATTATTAAAAAGTGTTCATTCATATATAATTATTATTATAAAAATATTATAAAATATGTATTTATATTATGATCAAAAACATTTATATATATTTATTTGTATATTATCCTTCCTATAATATTATTATATATTTATTATTCATAACAAAAACATTATTAAAAAGTGTTCATTCATATATAATTATTATTATAAAAATATTATAAAATATGTATTTATATTATGATCAAAAACATTTATATATATTTATTTGTATATTATCCTTCCTATAATATTATTATATATGTATTATTCATAACAAAAACATTATTAAAAAGTGTTCATTCATATAAAATTATAATTATAAAAAAACTTTAAACTATGTAATTATATTATGATCAAAAAAACCTGTCAATATTTATTTGCATATTATCGTTTCTATAATATTATTATATTTGTATTATTAATTACAAAAACATTACTAAAAAGTGTTCATTCATATATAATTATTATTATAAAAAAACTTTAAACTATGTATTTATATTATGATCAAAAAAACCTGTCAATATTTATTTCCATATTATCGTTTCTATAATATTATTATATTTGGATTATTAATTACAAAAACATTACTAAAAAGTGTTCATATATTATTATTATTATAAAAAACTTTAAAATATGTATTTATATTATGATAAAAAAACCTGTGAATATTTATTTGCATATTATCCTTCCTATAATATTATTATATATGTATTATTAATAACAAAAACATTATTAAAAAGTGTTCATTCATATATAATTATTATTATAAAAATATTATAAAATATGTATTTATATTATGATCAAAAACATTTATATATATTTATTTGTATATTATCCTTCCTATAATATTATTATATATGTATTATTAATAACAAAAATATTATTCAAAAGTGTTCATTCATATATAATTATTATTATAAAAATATTATAAAATATGTATTTATATTATGATCAAAAACATTTATATATATTTATTTGTATATTATCCTTCCTATAATATTATTATATATGTATTATTAATAACAAAAACATCATTAAAAAGTGTTCATTCATATATAATTATTGTTATATAAAAATTATAAAATATGTATTTATATTATGATAAAAAAAACCTGTCAATATTTAATTGCATATTATCCTTACTATAATATTAATATATATGTATTATTATTATTAAAAACATTATTAAAAAGTGTTCATTCATATATAATTATAATTAAAAAAATATTATAAAATATGTATTTATATTATGATCAAAAACATTTTTATATATTTATTTGTATATTATCCTTCCTATAATATTATTATATATGTATTATTCATAACAAAAACATTATTAAAAAGTGTTCATTCATATATAATTATAATTATAAAAAAACTTTAAACTATGTATTTATATTATGATCAAAAAAACCTGTCAATATTTATTTTCATATTATCGTTTCTATAATATTATTATATTTGTATTATTAATTACAAAAACATTACTAAAAAGTGTTCATTCATATATAATTATTATTATAAAAAACTTTTAAATATGTATTTATATTATGATAAAAAAAACTGTGAATATTGATTTGCATATTATCCTTCCTATAATATTATTATATATGTATTATTAATTACAAAAACATCATTAAAAAGTGTTCATTCATATATAATTATTATTATAAAAATATTATAAAATATGTATTTATATTATGATCAAAAACATTTATATATATTTATTTGTATATTATCCTTCCTATAATATTATTATATATGTATTATTAATAACAAAAACATCATTAAAAAGTGTTCATTCATATATAATTATTTTTATATAAAAATTATAAAATATGTATTTATATTATGATAAAAAAAAACCTGTCAATATTTAATATTATATTATCCTTACTATAATATTAATATATATGTATTATTATTATTAAAAACATTATTAAAAAGTGTTCATTCATATATAATTATAATTATAAAAATATTATAAAATATGTATTTATATTATGATCAAAAACATTTTTATATATTTATTTGTATATTATCCTTCCTATAATATTACTATATATGTATTATTCATAACAAAAACATTATTAAAAAGTTCTCATTTATATATAATTATAATTATAAAAAAACTTTAAACTATGTATTTATATTATGACCAAAAAAACCTGTCAATATTTATTTTCATATTATCGTTTCTATAATATTATTATATTTGTATTATTAATTACAAAAACATTACTAAAAAGTGTTCATTCATATATAATTATTAATATAAAAAACTTTTAAATATGTATTTATATTATGATAAAAAAAACTGTGAATATTTATTTGCATATTATCCTTCCTATAATATTATTATATATGTATTATTAATTACAAAAACATCATTAAAAAGTGTTCATTCATATATAATTATTATTATAAAAATATTATAAAATATGTATTTATATTATGATCAAAAACATTTATATATATTTATTTGTATATTATCCTTCCTATAATATTATTATATATGTATTATTCATAACAAAAACATTATTAAAAAGTGTTCATTCATATATAATTATTATTATAAAAATATTATAAAATATGTATTTATATTATGATCAAACACATTTATATATATTTATTTGTATATTATCCTTCCTATAATATTATTATATATGTATTATTCATAACAAAAACATTATTAAAAAGTGTTTATTCATATATAATTATAATTATAAAAAAACTTTAAACTATGTATTTATATTATGATCAAAAAACCTGTCAATATTTATTTGCATATTATCGTTTCTATAATATTATTATATTTGTATTATTAATTACAAAAACATTACTAAAAAGTGTTCATTCATATATAATTATAATTATAAAAAAACTTTAAACTATGTATTTATATTATGATCAAAAAAACCTGTCAATATTTATTTTCATATTATCGTTTCTATAATATTATTACATTTGTATTATTAATTACAAAAACATTACTAAAAAGTGTTCATTCATATATAATTATTATTATAAAAAACTTTAAAATATGTATTTATATTATGATAAAAAAACCTGTGAATATTTATTTGCATATTATCCTTCCTATAATATTATTATATATGTATTATTAATTACAAAAACATCATTAAAAATTGTTCATTCATATATAATTATTTTTATATAAAAATTTTAAAATATGTATTTATAATATGATAAAAAAAACCTGTCAATATTTAATTGCATATTATCCTTACTATAAAATTAATATATATGTATTATTATTATTAAAATCATTATTAAAAAGTGTTCATCATATATAATTATAATTATAAAAATATTATAAAATATGTATTTATATTATGATCAAAAACATTTATATATATTTATTTGTATATTATCCTTCCTATAATATTATTATATATGTATTATTAATAACAAAAACATTATTAAAAAGTGTTCATTCATATATAATTATTATTATAAAAATATTATAAAATATGTATTTATATTATGATCAAACACATTTATATATATTTATTTGTATATTATCCTTCCTATAATATTATTATATATGTATTATTAATAACAAAAACATTATTAAAAAGTGTTCATTCATATATAATTATTATTATAAAAATATTATAAAATATGTATTTATATTATGATCAAAAACATTTTTATATATTTATTTGTATATTATCCTTCCTATAATATTATTATATATGTATTATTAATAACAAAAACATTATTAAAAAGTGTTCATTCATATATTATTATTATAATAAAATTATTATAAAATATGTATTTATATTATGATCAAAAACATTTATATATATTTATTTGTATATTATCCTTCCTATAATATTATTATATATGTATTATTCATAACATTATTAAAAATTGTTCATTCATATAAAATTATAATTATAAAAAAACTTTAAACTATGTATTTATATTATGATCAAAAAAACCTGTCAATATTTATTTGCATATTATCGTTTCTATAATATTATTATATTATATTTGTATTATTAATTACAAAAACATTACTAAAAAGTGTTCATTCATATATAATTATTATTATAAAAAAACTTTAAACTATGTATTTATAATATGATCAAAAAAACCTGTCAATATTTATTTGCATATTATCGTTTCTATAATATTATTATATTTGTATTATTAATTACAAAAACATTACTAAAAAGTGTTCATTCATATATTATTATTTTTATAAAAAAACTTTAAACTATGTATTTATATTATGATCAAAAAAACCTGTCAATATTTATTTGCATATTATCGTTTCTATAATATTATTATATTTGGATTATTAATTACAAAAACATTACTAAAAAGTGTTCATATATTATTATTATTATAAAAAACTTTAAAATATGTATTTATATTATGATAAAAAAACCTGTGAATATTTATTTGCATATTATCCTTCCTATAATATTATTATATATGTATTATTAATAACAAAAACATTATTAAAAAGTGTTCATTCATATATAATTATTATTATAAAAATATTATAAAATATGTATTTATATTATGATCAAAAACATTTATATATATTTATTTGTATATTATCCTTCCTATAATATTATTATATATGTATTATTAATAACAAAAATATTATTCAAAAGTGTTCATTCATATATAATTATTATTATAAAAATATTATAAAATATGTATTTATATTATGATCAAAAACATTTATATATATTTAATTGTATATTATCCTTCCTATAATATTATTATATATGTATTATTAATAACAAAAACATCATTAAAAAGTGTTCATTCATATATAATTATTGTTATATAAAAATTATAAAATATGTATTTATATTATGATAAAAAAAACCTGTCAATATTTAATTGCATATTATCCTTACTATAATATTAATATATATGTATTATTATTATTAAAAACATTATTAAAAAGTGTTCATTCATATATAATTATAATTAAAAAAATATTATAAAATATGTATTTATATTATGATCAAAAACATTTTTATATATTTATTTGTATATTATCCTTCCTATAATATTATTATATATGTATTATTCATAACAAAAACATTATTAAAAAGTGTTCATTCATATATAATTATAATTATAAAAAAACTTTAAACTATGTATTTATATTATGATCAAAAAAACCTGTCAATATTTATTTTCATATTATCGTTTCTATAATATTATTATATTTGTATTATTAATTACAAAAACATTACTAAAAAGTGTTCATTCATATATAATTATTATTATAAAAAACTTTTAAATATGTATTTATATTATGATAAAAAAAACTGTGAATATTTATTTGCATATTATCCTTCCTATAATATTATTATATATGTATTATTAATTACAAAAACATCATTAAAAAGTGTTCATTCATATATAATTATTATTATAAAAATATTATAAAATATGTATTTATATTATGATCAAAAACATTTATATGTATTTATTTGTATATTATCCTTCCTATAATATTATTATATATGTATTATTAATAACAAAAACATCATTAAAAAGTGTTCATTCATATATAATTATTTTTATATAAAAATTATAAAATATGTATTTATATTATGATAAAAAAAAACCTGTCAATATTTAATTGCATATTATCCTTACTATAATATTAATATATATGTATTATTATTATTAAAAACATTATTAAAAAGTGTTCATTCATATATAATTATAATTATAAAAATATTATAAAATATGTATTTATATTATGATCAAAAACATTTTTATATATTTATTTGTATATTATCCTTCCTATAATATTACTATATATGTATTATTCATAACAAAAACATTATTAAAAAGTTCTCATTTATATATAATTATAATTATAAAAAAACTTTAAACTATGTATTTATATTATGATCAAAAAAACCTGTCAATATTTATTTTCATATTATCGTTTCTATAATATTATTATATTTGTATTATTAATTACAAAAACATTACTAAAAAGTGTTCATTCATATATAATTATTAATATAAAAAACTTTTAAATATGTATTTATATTATGATAAAAAAAAACTGTGAATATTTATTTGCATATTATCCTTCCTATAATATTATTATATATGTATTATTAATTACAAAAACATCATTAAAAAGTGTTCATTCATATATAATTATTATTATAAAAATATTATAAAATATGTATTTATATTATGATCAAAAACATTTATATATATTTATTTGTATATTATCCTTCCTATAATATTATTATATATGTATTATTCATAACAAAAACATTATTAAAAAGTGTTCATTCATATATAATTATAATTATAAAAAAACTTTAAACTATGTATTTATATTATGATCAAAAAAACCTGTCAATATTTATTTGCATATTATCGTTTCTATAATATTATTATATTTGTATTATTAATTACAAAAACATTACTAAAAAGTGTTCATTCATATATAATTATTATTATAAAAAAAACTTTAAACTATGTATTTATATTATGATCAAAAAAACCTGTCAATATTTTTTTGCATATTATCGTTTCTATAATATTATTATATTTGTATTACTAATTACAAAAACATTACTAAAAAGTGTTCATTCATATATTATTATTATTATAAAAAACTTTAAAATATGTATTTATATTATGATAAAAAAACCTGTGAATATTTATTTGCATATTATCCTTCCTATAATATTATTATATATGTATTATTAATAACAAAAACATTATTAAAAAGTGTTCATTCATATATAATTATTATTATAAAAATATTATAAAATATGTATTTATATTATGATCAAAAACATTTATATATATTTATTTGTATATTATCCTTCCTATAATATTATTATATATGTATTATTAATAACAAAAACATTATTCAAAAGTGTTCATTCATATATAATTATTATTATAAAAATATTATAAAATATGTATTTATATTATGATCAAAAACATTTATATATATTTATTTGTATATTATCCTTCCTATAATATTATTATATATGTATTATTAATAACAAAAACATCATTAAAAAGTGTTCATTCATATATAATTATTTTTATATAAAAATTATAAAATATGTATTTATATTATGATAAAAAAACCTGTCAATATTTAATTGCATATTATCCTTACTATAATATTAATATATATGTATTATTATTATTAAAAACATTATTAAAAAGTGTTCATTCATATATAATTATAATTATAAAAATATTATAAAATATGTATTTATATTATGATCAAAAACATTTATATATATTTATTTGTATATTATCCTTCCTATAATATTATTATATATGTATTATTCATAACAAAAACATTATTAAAAAGTGTTCATTTATATATAATTATAATTATAAAAAAACTTTAAACTATGTATTTATATTATGATCAAAAAAACCTGTCAATATTTATTTTCATATTATCGTTTCTATAATATTATTATATTTGTATTATTAATTACAAAAACATTACTAAAAAGTGTTCATTCATATATAATTATTATTATAAAAAACTTTAAAATATGTATTTATATTATGATAAAAAAAACCTGTGAATATTTATTTGCATATTATCCTTACTATAATATTAATATATATGTATTATTATTATTAAAAACATTATTAAAAAGTGTTCATTCATATATAATTATAATTATAAAAATATTATAAAATATGTATTTATATTATGATCAAAAACATTTATATATATTTATTTGTATATTATCCTTCCTATAATATTATTATATATGTATTATTCATAACAAAAACATTATTAAAAAGTGTTCATTTATATATAATTATAATTATAAAAAAACTTTAAACTATGTATTTATATTATGATCAAAAAAACCTGTCAATATTTATTTTCATATTATCGTTTCTATAATATTATTATATTTGTATTATTAATTACAGAAACATTACTAAAAAGTGTTCATTCATATATAATTATTATTATAAAAAAACTTTTAAATATGTATTTATATTAAGATAAAAAAAACTGTGAATATTTATTTGCATATTATCCTTCCTATAATATTATTATATCTGTATTATTAATTACAAAAACATCATTAAAAAGTGTTCATTCATATATAATTATTATTATAAAAATATTATAAAATATGTATTTATATTATGATCAAAAACATTTATATATATTTATTTGTATATTAGCCTTCCTATAATATTATTATATATGTATTATTAATAACAAAAACATCATTAAAAAGTGTTCATTCATATATTATTATTTTTATATAAAAATTTTAAAATATGTATTTATATTATGATAAAAAAAACCTGTCAATATTTAATTGCATATTATCCTTACTATAATATTAATATATATGTATTATTATTATTAAAAACATTATTAAAAAGTGTTCATTCATATATAATTATAATTATAAAAATATTATAAAATATGTATTTATATTATGATCAAAAACATTTATATATATTTATTTGTATATTATCCTTCCTATAATATTATTATATATGTATTATTAATAACAAAAACATTATTAAAAAGTGTTCATTCATATATAATTATAATTATAAAAAAACTTTAAACTATGTATTTATATTATGATCAAAAAAACCTGTCAATATTTATTTGCATATTATCGTTTCTATAATATTATTATATTTGTATTATTAATTACAAAAACATTACTAAAAAGTGTTCATTCATATATAATTATTATTATAAAAAAACTTTAAACTATGTATTTATATTATGATAAAAAAAACCTGTCAATATTTATTTGCATATTATCCTTTCTATAATATTATTATATATGTATTATTAATAACAAAAACATTATTAAAAAGTGTTCATTCATATATAATTATTATTATAAAAATATTATAAAATATGTATTTATATTATGATCAAAAACATTTATATATATTTATTTGTATATTATCCTTCCTATAATATTATTATATATGTATTATTAATAACAAAAACATTATTCAAAAGTGTTCATTCATATATAATTATTATTATAAAAATATTATAAAATATGTATTTATATTATGATCAAAAACATTTATATATATTTATTTGTATATTATCCTTCCTATAATATTATTATATATGTATTATTAATAACAAAAACATCATTAAAAAGTGTTCATTCATATATAATTATTTTTATATAAAAATTATAAAATATGTATTTATATTATGATAAAAAAAAAACTTGTCAATATTTAATTGCATATTATCCTTACTATAATATTAATATATATGTATTATTATTATTAAAAACATTATTAAAAAGTGTTCATTCATATATAATTATAATTATAAAAATATTATAAAATATGTATTTATATTATGATCAAAAACATTTTTATATATTTATTTGTATATTATCCTTCTTATAATATTATTATATATGTATTATTCATAACAAAAACATTATTAAAAAGTGTTCATTCATATATAATTATAATTATAAAAAAACTTTAAACTATGTATTTATATTATGATCAAAAAAACCTGTCAATATTTATTTTCATATTATCGTTTCTATAATATTATTATATTTGTATTATTAATTACAAAAACATTACTAAAAAGTGTTCATTCATATATAATTATTATTATAAAAAACTTTAAAATATGTATTTATATTATGATAAAAAAAACCTGTGAATATTTATTTGCATATTATCCTTCCTAGAATATTATTATATATGTATTATTAATTACAAAAACATCATTAAAAATTGTTTATTCATATATAATTATTTTTATATAAAAATTTTAAAATATGTATTTATAATATGATAAAAAAAACCTGTCAAAATTTAATTGCATATTATCCTTACTATAATATTAATATATATGTATTATTATTATTAAAATCATTATTAAAAAGTGTTCATCATATATAATTATAATTATAAAAATATTATAAAATATGTATTTATATTATGATCAAAAACATTTATATATATTTATTTGTATATTATCCTTCCTATAATATTATTATATATGTATTATTAATAACAAAAACATTATTAAAAAGTGTTCATTCATATATAATTATTATTATAAAAATATTATAAAATATGTATTTATATTATAATCAAAAACATTTATATATATTTATTTGTATATTATCCTTCCTATAATATTATTATATATGTTTTATTCATAACAAAAACATTATTAAAAAGTGTTCATTCATATATAATTATAATTATAAAAAAACTTTAAACTATGTATTTATATTATGATCAAAAAAACCTGTCAATATTTATTTGCATATTATCGTTTCTATAATATTATTATATTTGTATTATTAATTACAAAAACATTACTAAAAAGTGTTCATTCATATATAATTATTATTTTAAAAAAACTTTAAACTATGTATTTATATTATGATCAAAAAAACCTGTCAATATTTATTTGCATATTATCGTTTCTATAATATTATTATATTTGTATTATTAATTACAAAAACATTACTAAAAAGTGTTCATTCATATAATATTATTATTATAAAAAACTTTAAAATATGTATTTATGTTATGATAAAAAAACCTGTGAATATTTATTTGCATATTATCCTTCCTATAATATTATTATATATGTATTATTTATAACAAAAACATTATTAAAAAGTGTTCATTCATATATAATTATTATTATAAAAATATTATTAAATATGTATTTATATTATGATTAAAAACATTTATATATATTTATTTGTATATTATCCTTCCTATAATATTATTATATATGTATTATTAATAACAAAAACATTATTAAAAAGTGTTCATTCATATATTATTATTATTATAAAATTATTATAAAATATGTATTTATATTATGATCAAAAACATTTATATATATTTATTTGTATATTATCCTTCCTATAATATTATTATATATGTATTATTCATAACAAAAACATTATTAAAAAGTGTTCATTCATATATAATTATTATTATAAAAAAACTTTAAACTATGTATTTATATTATGATCAAAAAAACCTGTCAATATTTATTTGCATATTATCGTTTCTATAATATTATTATATTTGGATTATTAATTACAAAAACATTACTAAAAAGTGTTCATATATTATTATTATTATAAAAAACTTTAAAATATGTATTTATATTATGATAAAAAAACCTGTCAATATTTAATTGCATATTATCCTTACTATAATATTATTATATAAGTATTATTCATAACAAAAACATTATTAAAAAGTGTTCATTCATATATAATTATAATTATAAAAAAACTTTAAACTATGTATTTATATTATGATCAAAAAAACCTGTCAATATTTATTTTCATATTATCGTTTCTATAATATTATTATATTTGTATTATTAATTACAAAAACATTACTAAAAAGTGTTCATTCATATATAATTATTATTATAAAAAACTTTAAAATATGTATTTATATTATGATCAAAAACATTTATATATATTTATTTGTATATTATCCTTCCTATAATATTATTATATATGTATTATTAATAACAAAAACATCATTAAAAAGTGTTCATTCATATATAATTATTTTTATATAAAAATTTTAAAATATGTATTTATATTATGATCAAAAACATTTATATATATTTATTTGTATATTATCCTTCCTATAATATTATTATATATGTATTATTCATAACAAAAACATTATTAAAAAGTGTTCATTCATATATAATTATAATTATAAAAAAACTTTAAACTAAGTATTTATATTATGATCAAAAAAACCTGTCAATATTTATTTTCATATTATCGTTTCTATAATATTATTATATTTGTATTATTAATTACAAAAACATTACTAAAAAGTGTTCATTCATATATAATTATTATTATAAAAAACTTTTAAATATGTATTTATATTATGATAAAAAAAATACTGTGAAAATTTATTTGCATATTATCCTTCCTATAATATTATTATATATGTATTATTAATTACAAAAACATCATTAAAAAGTGTTCATTCACATATAATTATTATTATAAAAATATTATAAAATATGTATTTATATTATGATCAAAAACATTTATATATATTTATTTGTATATTATCCTTCCTATAATATTATTATATATGTATTATTAATAACAAAAACATTATTCAAAAGTATTCATTCATATAAAATTATTATTATAAAAATATTATAAAATATGTATTTATATTATGATCAAAAACATTTATATATATTTATTTGTATATTATCCTTCCTATAATATTATTATATATGTATTATTAATAACAAAAACATCATTAAAAAGTGTTCATTCATATATAATTATTTTTATATAAAAATTTTAAAATATGTATTTATATTATGATAAAAAAAACCTGTCAATATTTAATTGCATATTATCTTTACTATAATATTAATATATATGTATTATTATTATTAAAAACATTATTAAAAAGTGTTCATTCATATATAATTATAATTATAAAAATATTATAAAATATGTATTTATATTATGATCAAAAACATTTATATATATTTATTTGTATATTATCCTTCCTATAATATTATTATATATGTATTATTAATAACAAAAACATTATTAAAAAGTGTTCATTCATATATAATTATTATTATAAAAATATTATAAAATATGTATTTATATTATGATCAAAAATATTTATATATATTTATTTGTATATTATCCTTCCTATAATATTATTATATATGTATTATTCATAACAAAAACATTATTAAAAAGTGTTCATTCATATATAATTATTATTATAAAAATATTATAAAATATGTATTTATATTATGATAAAAAAAAAACTTGTCAATATTTAATTGCATATTATCCTTACTATAATATTAATATATATGTATTATTATTATTAAAAACATTATTAAAAAGTGTTCATTCATATATAATTATAATTATAAAAATATTATAAAATATGTATTTATATTATGATCAAAAACATTTTTATATATTTATTTGTATATTATCCTTCTTATAATATTATTATATATGTATTATTCATAACAAAAACATTATTAAAAAGTGTTCATTCATATATAATTATAATTATAAAAAAACTTTAAACTATGTATTTATATTATGATCAAAAAAACCTGTCAATATTTATTTTCATATTATCGTTTCTATAATATTATTATATTTGTATTATTAATTACAAAAACATTACTAAAAAGTGTTCATTCATATATAATTATTATTATAAAAAACTTTAAAATATGTATTTATATTATGATAAAAAAAACCTGTGAATATTTATTTGCATATTATCCTTCCTAGAATATTATTATATATGTATTATTAATTACAAAAACATCATTAAAAATTGTTTATTCATATATAATTATTTTTATATAAAAATTTTAAAATATGTATTTATAATATGATAAAAAAAACCTGTCAAAATTTAATTGCATATTATCCTTACTATAATATTAATATATATGTATTATTATTATTAAAATCATTATTAAAAAGTGTTCATCATATATAATTATAATTATAAAAATATTATAAAATATGTATTTATATTATGATCAAAAACATTTATATATATTTATTTGTATATTATCCTTCCTATAATATTATTATATATGTATTATTAATAACAAAAACATTATTAAAAAGTGTTCATTCATATATAATTATTATTATAAAAATATTATAAAATATGTATTTATATTATAATCAAAAACATTTATATATATTTATTTGTATATTATCCTTCCTATAATATTATTATATATGTTTTATTCATAACAAAAACATTATTAAAAAGTGTTCATTCATATATAATTATAATTATAAAAAAACTTTAAACTATGTATTTATATTATGATCAAAAAAACCTGTCAATATTTATTTGCATATTATCGTTTCTATAATATTATTATATTTGTATTATTAATTACAAAAACATTACTAAAAAGTGTTCATTCATATATAATTATTATTTTAAAAAAACTTTAAACTATGTATTTATATTATGATCAAAAAAACCTGTCAATATTTATTTGCATATTATCGTTTCTATAATATTATTATATTTGTATTATTAATTACAAAAACATTACTAAAAAGTGTTCATTCATATAATATTATTATTATAAAAAACTTTAAAATATATTTATGTTATGATAAAAAAACCTGTGAATATTTATTTGCATATTATCCTTCCTATAATATTATTATATATGTATTATTTATAACAAAAACATTATTAAAAAGTGTTCATTCATATATAATTATTATTATAAAAATATTATTAAATATGTATTTATATTATGATTAAAAACATTTATATATATTTATTTGTATATTATCCTTCCTATAATATTATTATATATGTATTATTAATAACAAAAACATTATTAAAAAGTGTTCATTCATATATTATTATTATTATAAAATTATTATAAAATATGTATTTATATTATGATCAAAAACATTTATATATATTTATTTGTATATTATCCTTCCTATAATATTATTATATATGTATTATTCATAACAAAAACATTATTAAAAAGTGTTCATTCATATATAATTATTATTATAAAAAAACTTTAAACTATGTATTTATATTATGATCAAAAAAACCTGTCAATATTTATTTGCATATTATCGTTTCTATAATATTATTATATTTGGATTATTAATTACAAAAACATTACTAAAAAGTGTTCATATATTATTATTATTATAAAAAACTTTAAAATATGTATTTATATTATGATAAAAAAACCTGTCAATATTTAATTGCATATTATCCTTACTATAATATTATTATATAAGTATTATTCATAACAAAAACATTATTAAAAAGTGTTCATTCATATATAATTATAATTATAAAAAAACTTTAAACTATGTATTTATATTATGATCAAAAAAACCTGTCAATATTTATTTTCATATTATCGTTTCTATAATATTATTATATTTGTATTATTAATTACAAAAACATTACTAAAAAGTGTTCATTCATATATAATTATTATTATAAAAAACTTTAAAATATGTATTTATATTATGATCAAAAACATTTATATATATTTATTTGTATATTATCCTTCCTATAATATTATTATATATGTATTATTAATAACAAAAACATCATTAAAAAGTGTTCATTCATATATAATTATTTTTATATAAAAATTTTAAAATATGTATTTATATTATGATCAAAAACATTTATATATATTTATTTGTATATTATCCTTCCTATAATATTATTATATATGTATTATTCATAACAAAAACATTATTAAAAAGTGTTCATTCATATATAATTATAATTATAAAAAAACTTTAAACTAAGTATTTATATTATGATCAAAAAAACCTGTCAATATTTATTTTCATATTATCGTTTCTATAATATTATTATATTTGTATTATTAATTACAAAAACATTACTAAAAAGTGTTCATTCATATATAATTATTATTATAAAAAACTTTTAAATATGTATTTATATTATGATAAAAAAAATACTGTGAAAATTTATTTGCATATTATCCTTCCTATAATATTATTATATATGTATTATTAATTACAAAAACATCATTAAAAAGTGTTCATTCACATATAATTATTATTATAAAAATATTATAAAATATGTATTTATATTATGATCAAAAACATTTATATATATTTATTTGTATATTATCCTTCCTATAATATTATTATATATGTATTATTAATAACAAAAACATTATTCAAAAGTATTCATTCATATAAAATTATTATTATAAAAATATTATAAAATATGTATTTATATTATGATCAAAAACATTTATATATATTTATTTGTATATTATCCTTCCTATAATATTATTATATATGTATTATTAATAACAAAAACATCATTAAAAAGTGTTCATTCATATATAATTATTTTTATATAAAAATTTTAAAATATGTATTTATATTATGATAAAAAAAACCTGTCAATATTTAATTGCATATTATCTTTACTATAATATTAATATATATGTATTATTATTATTAAAAACATTATTAAAAAGTGTTCATTCATATATAATTATAATTATAAAAATATTATAAAATATGTATTTATATTATGATCAAAAACATTTATATATATTTATTTGTATATTATCCTTCCTATAATATTATTATATATGTATTATTAATAACAAAAACATTATTAAAAAGTGTTCATTCATATATAATTATTATTATAAAAATATTATAAAATATGTATTTATATTATGATCAAAAATATTTATATATATTTATTTGTATATTATCCTTCCTATAATATTATTATATATGTATTATTCATAACAAAAACATTATTAAAAAGTGTTCATTCATATATTATTATTATTATAAAAATATTATAAAATATGTATTTATATTATGATCAAAAACATTTATATATATTTATTTGTATATTATCCTTCCTATAATATTATTATATATGTATTATTCATAACAAAAACATTATTAAAAAGTGTTCATTCATATATAATTATAATTATAAAAAAACTTTAAACTATGTATTTATATTATGATCAAAAAAACCTGTCAATATTTATTTGCATATTATCGTTTCTATAATATTATTATATTTGTATTATTAATTACAAAAACATTACTAAAAAGTGTTCATTCATATATAATTATTATTATAAAAAAACTTTAAACTATGTATTTATATTATGATCAAAAAAACCTGTGAATATTTATTTGCATATTATCCTTCCTATAATATTAATATATATGTATTATTAATAACAAAAACATTATTAAAAAGTGTTCATTTATATATAATTATTATTATAAAAATATTATAAAATATGTATTTATATTATGATCAAAAACATTTATATATATTTATTTGTATATTATCCTTCCTATAATATTATTATATATGTATTATTAATAACAAAAACATTATTCAAAAGTGTTCATTCATATATAATTATTATTATAAAAATATTATAAAACATGTATTTATATTATGATCAAAAACATTTATATATATTTATTTGTATATTATCCTTCCTATAATATTATTATATATGTATTATTAATAACAAAAACATTATTAAAAAGTGTTCATTCATATATAATTATTATTATAAAAATATTATAAAATATGTATTTATATTATGATAAAAAAAACCTGTCAATATTTAATTGCATATTATCCTTACTATAATATTAATATATATGTATTATTATTATTAAAAACATTATTAAAAAGTGTTCATTCATATATAATTATAATTATAAAAATATTATAAAATATGTATTTATATTATGATCAAAAACATTTTTATATATTTATTTGTATATTATCCTTCCTATAATATTATTATATATGTATTATTCATAACAAAAACATTATTAAAAAGTGTTCATTCATATATAATTATAATTATAAAAAAACTTTAAACTATGCATTTATATTATGATCAAAAAAACCTGTCAATATTTATTTTCATATTATCGTTTCTATAATATTATTATATTTGTATTATTAATTACAAAAACATTACTAAAAAGTGTTCATTCATATATAATTATTATTATAAAAAACTTTAAAATATGTATTTATATTATGATAAAAAAACCTGTGAATATTTATTTGCATATTATCCTTCCTATAATATTATTATATATGTATTATTTATAACAAAAACATTATTAAAAAGTGTTCATTCATATATAATTATTATTATAAAAATATTATTAAATATGTATTTATATTATGATTAAAAACATTTATATATATTTATTTGTATATTATCCTTCCTATAATATTATTATATATGTATTATTAATAACAAAAACATTATTAAAAAGTGTTCATTCATATATTATTATTATTATAAAATTATTATAAAATATGTATTTATATTATGATCAAAAACATTTATATATATTTATTTGTATATTATCCTTCCTATAATATTATTATATATGTATTATTCATAACA
This sequence comes from Macrosteles quadrilineatus, assembly GCF_028750875.1. Lineage (NCBI taxonomy): Eukaryota > Metazoa > Arthropoda > Insecta > Hemiptera > Cicadellidae > Macrosteles > Macrosteles quadrilineatus. The sequence continues at coordinate 82,044 of NW_026542810.1, forward strand.
AAAACATTATTAAAAAGTGTTCATTCATATATAATTATTATTATAAAAAAACTTTAAACTATGTATTTATATTATGATCAAAAAAACCTGTCAATATTTATTTGTATATTATCGTTTCTATAATATTATTATATTTGGATTATTAATTACAAAAACATTACTAAAAAGTGTTCATATATTATTATTATTATAAAAAACTTTAAAATATGTATTTATATTATGATAAAAAAACCTGTCAATATTTAATTGCATATTATCCTTACTATAATATTATTATATAAGTATTATTCATAACAAAAACATTATTAAAAAGTGTTCATTCATATATAATTATAATTATAAAAAAACTTTAAACTATGTATTTATATTATGATCAAAAAAACCTGTCAATATTTATTTTCATATTATCGTTTCTATAATATTATTATATTTGTATTATTAATTACAAAAACATTACTAAAAAGTGTTCATTCATATATAATTATTATTATAAAAAACTTTAAAATATGTATTTATATTATGATCAAAAACATTTATATATATTTATTTGTATATTATCCTTCCTATAATATTATTATATATGTATTATTAATAACAAAAACATCATTAAAAAGTGTTCATTCATATATAATTATTTTTATATAAAAATTTTAAAATATGTATTTATATTATGATCAAAAACATTTATATATATTTATTTGTATATTATCCTTCCTATAATATTATTATATATGTATTATTCATAACAAAAACATTATTAAAAAGTGTTCATTCATATATAATTATAATTATAAAAAAACTTTAAACTAAGTATTTATATTATGATCAAAAAAACCTGTCAATATTTATTTTCATATTATCGTTTCTATAATATTATTATATTTGTATTATTAATTACAAAAACATTACTAAAAAGTGTTCATTCATATATAATTATTATTATAAAAAACTTTTAAATATGTATTTATATTATGATAAAAAAAAAACTGTGAAAATTTATTTGCATATTATCCTTCCTATAATATTATTATATATGTATTATTAATTACAAAAACATCATTAAAAAGTGTTCATTCACATATAATTATTATTATAAAAATATTATAAAATATGTATTTATATTATGATCAAAAACATTTATATATATTTATTTGTATATTATCCTTCCTATAATATTATTATATATGTATTATTAATAACAAAAACATTATTCAAAAGTATTCATTCATATAAAATTATTATTATAAAAATATTATAAAATATGTATTTATATTATGATCAAAAACATTTATATATATTTATTTGTATATTATCCTTCCTATAATATTATTATATATGTATTATTAATAACAAAAACATCATTAAAAAGTGTTCATTCATATATAATTATTTTTATATAAAAATTTTAAAATATGTATTTATATTATGATAAAAAAAACCTGTCAATATTTAATTGCATATTATCTTTACTATAATATTAATATATATGTATTATTATTATTAAAAACATTATTAAAAAGTGTTCATTCATATATAATTATAATTATAAAAATATTATAAAATATGTATTTATATTATGATCAAAAACATTTATATATATTTATTTGTATATTATCCTTCCTATAATATTATTATATATGTATTATTAATAACAAAAACATTATTAAAAAGTGTTCATTTATATATAATTATTATTATAAAAATATTATAAAATATGTATTTATATTATGATCAAAAATATTTATATATATTTATTTGTATATTATCCTTCCTATAATATTATTATATATGTATTATTCATAACAAAAACATTATTAAAAAGTGTTCATTCATATATTATTATTATTATAAAAATATTATAAAATATGTATTTATATTATGATCAAAAACATTTATATATATTTATTTGTATATTATCCTTCCTATAATATTATTATATATGTATTATTCATAACAAAAACATTATTAAAAAGTGTTCATTCATATATAATTATAATTATAAAAAAACTTTAAACTATGTATTTATATTATGATCAAAAAAACCTGTCAATATTTATTTGCATATTATCGTTTCTATAATATTATTATATTTGTATTATTAATTACAAAAACATTACTAAAAAGTGTTCATTCATATATAATTATTATTATAAAAAAACTTTAAACTATGTATTTATATTATGATCAAAAAAACCTGTGAATATTTATTTGCATATTATCCTTCCTATAATATTAATATATATGTATTATTAATAACAAAAACATTATTAAAAAGTGTTCATTTATATATAATTATTATTATAAAAATATTATAAAATATGTATTTATATTATGATCAAAAACATTTATATATATTTATTTGTATATTATCCTTCCTATAATATTATTATATATGTATTATTAATAACAAAAACATTATTCAAAATCGTTCATTCATATATAATTATTATTATAAAAATATTATAAAATATGTATTTATATTATGATCAAAAACATTTATATATATTTATTTGTATATTATCCTTCCTATAATATTATTATATATGTATTATTAATAACAAAAACATTATTAAAAAGTGTTCATTCATATATAATTATTATTATAAAAATATTATAAAATATGTATTTATATTATGATCAAAAATATTTATATATATTTATTTGTATATTATCCTTCCTATAATATTATTATATATGTATTATTCATAACAAAAACATTATTAAAAAGTGTTCATTCATATATTATTATTATTATAAAAATATTATAAAATATGTATTTATATTATGATCAAAAACATTTATATATATTTATTTGTATATTATCCTTCCTATAATATTATTATATATGTATTATTCATAACAAAAACATTATTAAAAAGTGTTCATTCATATATAATTATAATTATAAAAAAACTTTAAACTATGTATTTATATTATGATCAAAAAAACCTGTCAATATTTATTTGCATATTATCGTTTCTATAATATTATTATATTTGTATTATTAATTACAAAAAAATTACTAAAAAGTGTTCATTCATATATAATTATTATTATAAAAAAACTTTAAACTATGTATTTATATTATGATCAAAAAAACCTGTGAATATTTATTTGCATATTATCCTTCCTATAATATTAATATATATGTATTATTAATAACAAAAACATTATTAAAAAGTGTTCATTTATATATAATTATTATTATAAAAATATTATAAAATATGTATTTATATTATGATCAAAAACATTTATATATATTTATTTGTATATTATCCTTCCTATAATATTATTATATATGTATTATTAATAACAAAAACATTATTCAAAAGTGTTCATTCATATATAATTATTATTATAAAAATATTATAAAACATGTATTTATATTATGATCAAAAACATTTATATATATTTATTTGTATATTATCCTTCCTATAATATTATTATATATGTATTATTAATAACAAAAACATTATTAAAAAGTGTTCATTCATATATAATTATTATTATAAAAATATTATAAAATATGTATTTATATTATGATAAAAAAAACCTGTCAATATTTAATTGCATATTATCCTTACTATAATATTAATATATATGTATTATTATTATTAAAAACATTATTAAAAAGTGTTCATTCATATATAATTATAATTATAAAAATATTATAAAATATGTATTTATATTATGATCAAAAACATTTTTATATATTTATTTGTATATTATCCTTCCTATAATATTATTATATATGTATTATTCATAACAAAAACATTATTAAAAAGTGTTCATTCATATATAATTATAATTATAAAAAAACTTTAAACTATGCATTTATATTATGATCAAAAAAACCTGTCAATATTTATTTTCATATTATCGTTTCTATAATATTATTATATTTGTATTATTAATTACAAAAACATTACTAAAAAGTGTTCATTCATATATAATTATTATTATAAAAAACTTTAAAATATGTATTTATATTATGATAAAAAAACCTGTGAATATTTATTTGCATATTATCCTTCCTATAATATTATTATATATGTATTATTAATTACAAAAACATCATTAAAAATTGTTCATTCATATATAATTATTTTTATATAAAAATTTTAAAATATGTATTTATAATATGATAAAAAAAACCTGTCAATATTTAATTGCATATTATCCTTACTATAATATTAATATATATGTATTATTATTATTAAAATCATAATTAAAAAGTGTTCATCATATATAATTATAATAAATTATAAAAATATTATAAAATATGTATTTATATTATGATCAAAAACATTTATATATATTTATTTGTATATTATCCTTCCTATAATATTATTATATATGTATTATTAATAACAAAAACATTATTAAAAAGTGTTCATTCATATATTATTATTATTATAAAAATATTATAAAATATGTATTTATATTATAATCAAAAACATTTATATATATTTATTTGTATATTATCCTTCCTATAATATTATTATATATGTATTATTCATATCAAAAACACGATTAAAAAGTGTTCATTCATATATAATTATAATTATAAAAAAACTTTAAACTATGTATTTATATTATGATCAAAAAAACCTGTCAATATTTATTTGCATATTATCGTTTCTATAATATTATTATATTTGTATTATTAATTACAAAAACATTACTAAAAAGTGTTCATTCATATATAATTATTATTATAAAAAAACTTTAAACTATGTATTTATATTATGATCAAAATAACCTGTCAATATTTATTTGCATATTATCGTTTCTATAATATTATTATATTTGTATTATTAATTACAAAAACATTACTAAAAAGTGTTCATTCATATATTATTATTATTATAAAAAACTTTAAAATATGTATTTATATTATGATAAAAAAACCTGTGAATATTTATTTGCATATTATCCTTCCTATAATATTATTATATATGTATTATTAATAACAAAAACATTATTAAAAAGTGTTCATTCATATATAATTATTATTATAAAAATATTATAAAATATGTATTTATATTATGATCAAAAACATTTTTATATATTTATTTGTATATTATCCTTCCTATAATATTATTATATATGTATTATTAATAACAAAAACATTATTAAAAAGTGTTCATTCATATATTATTATTATTATAAAATTATTATAAAATATGTATTTATATTATGATCAAAAACATTTATATATATTTATTTGTATATTATCCTTCCTATAATATTATTATATATTTATTATTCATAACAAAAACATTATTAAAAAGTGTTCATTCATATATAATTATAATTATAAAAAAACTTTAAACTATGTATTTATATTATGATCAAAAAAACCTGTCAATATTTATTTGCATATTATCGTTTCTATAATATTATTATATTTGTATTATTGATTACAAAAACATTACTAAAAAGTGTTCATTCATATATAATTATTATTATAAAAAAACTTTAAACTATGTATTTATATTATGATCAAAAAAACCTGTCAATATTTATTTGCATATTATCGTTTCTACAATATTATTATATTTGTATTATTAATTACAAAAACATTACTAAAAAGTGTTCATTCATATATAATTATTATTATAAAAAAACTTTAAACTATGTATTTATATTATGATTAAAAAAACCTGTCAATATTTATTTGCATATTATCGTTTCTATAATATTATTATATTTGGATTATTAATTACAAAAACATTACTAAAAAGTGTTCATATATTATTATTATTATAAAAAACTTTAAAATATGTATTAATATTATGATAAAAAAACCAGTGAATATTTATTTGCATATTATCCTTCCTATAATATTGTTATATATGTATTATTAATAACAAAAACATTATTAAAAAGTGTTCATTCATATATAATTATTATTATAAAAATATTATAAAATATGTATTTATATTATGATCAAAAACATTTATATATATTTATTTGTATATTATCCTTCCTATAATATTATTATATATGTATTATTAATAACAAAAACATTATTCAAAAGTGTTCATTCATATATAATTATTATTATAAAAATATTATAAAATATGTATTTATATTATGATCAAAAACATTTATATATATTTATTTGTATATTATCCTTCCTATAATATTATTATATATGTATTATTAATAACAAAAACATCATTAAAAAGTGTTCATTCATATATAATTATTTTTATATAAAAATTATAAAATATGTATTTATATTATGATAAAAAAAAACCTGTCAATATTTAATTGCATATTATCCTTACTATAATATTAATATATATGTATTATTATTATTAAAAACATTATTAAAAAGTGTTCATTCATATATAATTATAATTATAAAAATATTATAAAATATGTATTTATATTATGATCAAAAACATTTTTATATATTTATTTGTATATTATCCTTCCTATAATATTATTTTATATGTATTATTCATAACAAAAACATTATTAAAAAGTGTTCATTCATATATAATTATAATTATAAAAAAACTTTAAACTATGTATTTATATTATGATCAAAAAAACCTGTCAATATTTATTTTCATATTATCGTTTCTATAATATTATTATATTTGTATTATTAATTACAAAAACATTACTAAAAATTGTTCATTCATATATAATTATTATTATAAGAAACTTTTAAATATGTATTTATATTATGATAAAAAAAAACTGTGAATATTTATTTGCATATTATCCTTCCTATAATATTATTATATATGTATTATTAATTACAAAAACATCATTAAAAAGTGTTCATTCATATATAATTATTATTATAAAAATATTATAAAATATGTATTTATATTATGATCAAAAACATTTATATGTATTTATTTGTATATTATCCTTCCTATAATATTATTATATATGTATTATTAATAACAAAAACATCATTAAAAAGTGTTCATTCATATATAATTATTTTTATATAAAAATTATAAAATATGTATTTATATTATGATAAAAAAAAACCTGTCAATATTTAATTGCATATTATCCTTACTATAATATTAATATATATGTATTATTATTATTAAAAACATTATTAAAAAGTGTTCATTCATATATAATTATAATTATAAAAATATTATAAAATATGTATTTATATTATGATCAAAAACATTTTTATATATTTATTTGTATATTATCCTTCCTATAATATTATTATATATGTACTATTCATAACAAAAACATTATTAAAAAGTGTTCATTCATATATAATTATAATTATAAAAAAACTTTAAACTATGTATTTATATTATGATCAAAAAAACCTGTCAATACTTATTTTCATATTATCGTTTCTATAATATTATTATATTTGTATTATTAATTACAAAAACATTACTAAAAAGTGTTCATTCATATATAATTATTATTATAAAAAACTTTTAAATACGTATTTATATTACGATAAAAAAAACCTGTGAATATTTATTTGCATATTATCCTTCCTATAATATTATTATATATGTATTATTAATTACAAAAACATCATTAAAAAGTGTTCATTCATATAAAATTATTTTTATATAAAAATTTTGAAATATGTATTTATATTATGATAAAAAAAACCTGTCAATATTTAATTGCATATTATCCTTACTATAATTTTAATATATATGTATTATTATTATTAAAAACATTATTAAAAAGTGTTCATTCATATATAATTATAATTATAAAAATATTATAAAATATGTATTTATATTATGATCAAAAACATTTATATATATTTATTTGTAAATTATCCTTCCTATAATATTATTATATGTATTATTCATAACAAAAACATTATTAAAAAGTGTTCATTCATATATAATTATAATTATAAAAAAACTTTAAACTATGTATTTATATTATGATCAAAAAACCTGTGAATATTTATTTGCATATTATCCTTCCTATAATATTATTATATATGTATTATTAATAACAAAAACATTATTAAAAAGTGTTCATTCATATATAATTATTATTATAAAAATATTATAAAATATGTATTTATATTATGATCAAAAACATTTATATATATTTATTTGTATATTATCCTTCCTATAATATTATTATATATGTATTATTAATAACAAAAACATTATTAAAAAGTGTTCATTCATATATTATTATTATTATAAAATTATTATAAAATATGTATTTATATTATGATCAAAAACATTTATATATATTTATTTGTATATTATCCTTCCTATAATATTATTATATATTTATTATTCATAACAAAAACATTATTAAAAAGTGTTCATTCATATATAATTATAATTATAAAAAAACTTTAAACTATGTATTTATATTATGATCAAAAAAACCTGTCAATATTTATTTGCATATTATCGTTTCTATAATATTATTATATTTGTATTATTGATTACAAAAACATTACTAAAAAGTGTTCATTCATGTATAATTATTATTATAAAAAAACTTTAAACTATGTATTTATATTATGATCAAAAAAACCTGTCAATATTTATTTGCATATTATCGTTTCTACAATATTATTATATTTGTATTATTAATTACAAAAACATTACTAAAAAGTGTTCATTCATATATAATTATTATTATAAAAAAACTTTAAACTATGTATTTATATTATGATTAAAAAACCTGTCAATATTTATTTGCATATTATCGTTTCTATAATATTATTATATTTGGATTATTAATTACAAAAACATTACTAAAAAGTGTTCATATATTATTATTATTATAAAAAACTTTAAAATATGTATTAATATTATGATAAAAAAACCTGTGAATATTTATTTGCATATTATCCTTCCTATAATATTGTTATATATGTATTATTAATAACAAAAACATTATTAAAAAGTGTTCATTCATATATAATTATTATTATAAAAATATTATAAAATATGTATTTATATTATGATCAAAAACATTTATATATATTTATTTGTATATTATCCTTCCTATAATATTATTATATATGTATTATTAATAACAAAAACATTATTCAAAAGTGTTCATTCATATATAATTATTATTATAAAAATATTATAAAATATGTATTTATATTATGATCAAAAACATTTATATATATTTATTTGTATATTATCCTTCCTATAATATTATTATATATGTATTATTAATAACAAAAACATCATTAAAAAGTGTTCATTCATATATAATTATTTTTATATAAAAATTATAAAATATGTATTTATATTATGATAAAAAAAAACCTGTCAATATTTAATTGCATATTATCCTTACTATAATATTAATATATATGTATTATTATTATTAAAAACATTATTAAAAAGTGTTCATTCATATATAATTATAATTATAAAAATATTATAAAATATGTATTTATATTATGATCAAAAACATTTTTATATATTTATTTGTATATTATCCTTCCTATAATATTATTTTATATGTATTATTCATAACAAAAACATTATTAAAAAGTGTTTATTCATATATAATTATAATTATAAAAAAACTTTAAACTATGTATTTATATTATGATCAAAAAAACCTGTCAATATTTATTTTCATATTATCGTTTCTATAATATTATTATATTTGTATTATTAATTACAAAAACATTACTAAAAAGTGTTCATTCATATATAATTATTATTATAAGAAACTTTTAAATATGTATTTATATTATGATAAAAAAAAACTGTGAATATTTATTTGCATATTATCCTTCCTATAATATTATTATATATGTATTATTAATTACAAAAACATCATTAAAAAGTGTTCATTCATATATAATTATTATTATAAAAATATTATAAAATATGTATTTATATTATGATCAAAAACATTTATATGTATTTATTTGTATATTATCCTTCCTATAATATTATTATATATGTATTATTAATAACAAAAACATCATTAAAAAGTGTTCATTCATATATAATTATTTTTATATAAAAATTATAAAATATGTATTTATATTATGATAAAAAAAAACCTGTCAATATTTAATTGCATATTATCCTTACTATAATATTAATATATATGTATTATTATTATTAAAAACATTATTAAAAAGTGTTCATTCATATATAATTATAATTATAAAAATATTATAAAATATGTATTTATATTATGATCAAAAACATTTTTATATATTTATTTGTATATTATCCTTCCTATAATATTATTATATATGTACTATTCATAACAAAATCATTATTAAAAAGTGTTCATTCATATATAATTATAATTATAAAAAAACTTTAAACTATGTATTTATATTATGATCAAAAAAACCTGTCAATACTTATTTTCATATTATCGTTTCTATAATATTATTATATTTGTATTATTAATTACAAAAACATTACTAAAAAGTGTTCATTCATATATAATTATTATTATAAAAATATTATAAAATATGTATTTATATTATGATCAAAAACATTTATATATATTTATTTGTAAATTATCCTTCCTATAATATTATTATATGTATTATTCATAACAAAAACATTATTAAAAAGTGTTCATTCATATATAATTATAATTATAAAAAAACTTTAAACTATGTATTTATATTATGATCAAAAAAACCTGTGAATATTTATTTGCATATTATCCTTCCTATAATATTATTATATATGTATTATTAATAACAAAAACATTATTAAAAAGTGTTCATTCATATATAATTATTATTATAAAAATATTATAAAATATGTATTTATATTATGATCAAAAACATTTATATATATTTATTTGTATATTATCCTTCCTATAATATTATTATATATGTATTATTAATAACAAAAACATTATTCAAAAGTGTTCATTCATATATAATTATTATTATAAAAATATTATAAAATATGTATTTATATTATGATCAAAAACATTTATATATATTTATTTGTATATTATCCTTCCTATAATATTATTATATATGTATTATTAATAACAAAAACATCATTAAAAAGTGTTCATTCATATATAATTATTTTTATATAAAAATTATAAAATATGTATTTATATTATGATAAAAAAACCTGTCAATATTTAATTGCATATTATCCTTACTATAATATTATTATATATGTATTATTCATAACAAAAACATTATTAAAAAGTGTTCATTCATATATAATTATAATTATAAAAATATTATAAAATATGTATTTATATTATGATCAAAAACATTTTTATATATTTATTTGTATATTATCCTTCCTATAATATTATTATATATGTACTATTCATAACAAAAACATTATTAAAAAGTGTTCATTCATATATAATTATAATTATAAAAAAACTTTAAACTATGTATTTATATTATGATCAAAAAAACCTGTCAATACTTATTTTCATATTATCGTTTCTATAATATTATTATATTTGTATTATTAATTACAAAAACATTACTAAAAAGTGTTCATCCATATATAATTATTATTATAAAAAACTTTTAAATATGTATTTATATTACGATAAAAAAAACCTGTGAATATTTATTTGCATATTATCCTTCCTATAATATTATTATATATGTATTATTAATTACAAAAACATCATTAAAAAGTGTTCATTCATATAAAATTATTTTTATATAAAAATTTTAAAATATGTATTTATATTATGATAAAAAAAACCTGTCAATATTTAATTGCATATTATCCTTACTATAATTTTAATATATATGTATTATTATTATTAAAAACATTATTAAAAAGTGTTCATTCATATATAATTATAATTATAAAAATATTATAAAATATGTATTTATATTATGATCAAAAACATTTATATATATTTATTTGTAAATTATCCTTCCTATAATATTATTATATATGTATTATTCATAACAAAAACATTATTAAAAAGTGTTCATTCATATATAATTATAATTATAAAAAAACTTTAAACTATGTATTTATATTATGATAAAAAAAACCTGTGAATATTTATTTGCATATTATCCTTCCTATAATATTATTATATATGTATTATTAATAACAAAAACATTATTAAAAAGTGTTCATTCAAATATAATTATTATTATAAAAATATTATAAAATATGTATTTATATTATGATCAAAAACATTTATATATATTTATTTGTATATTATCCTTCCTATAATATTATTATATATGTATTATTAATAACAAAAACATTATTCAAAAAAGTTCATTCATATATAATTATTATTATAAAAATATTATAAAATATGTATTTATATTATGATCAAAAACATTTATATATATTTATTTGTATATTATCCTTCCTATAATATTATTATATATGTATTATTAATAACAAAAACATAATTAAAAAGTGTTCATTCATATATAATTATTTTTATATAAAAATTATAAAATATGTATTTATATTATGATAAAAAAAACCTGTCAATATTTAATTGCATATTATCCTTACTATAATATTATTATATATGTATTATTCATAACAAAAACATTATTAAAAAGTGTTCATTCATATATAATTATAATTATAAAAATATTATAAAATATGTATTTATATTATAATCAAAAACATTTTTATATATTTATTTGTATATTATCCTTCCTATAATATTATTATATATGTATTATTCATAACAAAAACATTATTAAAAAGTGTTCATTCATATATAATTATAATTATAAAAAAACTTTAAACTATGTATTTATATTATGATCAAAAACATTTATATATATTTATTTGTATATTATCCTTCCTATAATATTATTATATATGTATTATTAATAACAAAAACATCATTAAAAAGTGTTCATTCATATATAATTATTTTTATATAAAAATTATAAAATATGTATTTATATTATGATAAAAAAAAACCTGTCAATATTTAATTGCATATTATCCTTACTATAATATTAATATATATGTATTATTATTATTAAAAACATTATTAAAAAGTGTTCATTCATATATAATTATAATTATAAAAATATTATAAAATATGTATTTATATTATGATCAAAAACATTTTTATATATTTATTTGTATATTATCCTTCCTTTAATATTATTATATATGTATTATTCATAACAAAAACATTATTAAAAAGTGTTCATTCATATATAATTATAATTAAAAAAAAATTTAAACTATGTATTTATATTATGATCAAAAAAACCTGTCAATATTTATTTTCATATTATCGTTTCTTTAATATTATTATATTTGTATTATTAATTACAAAAACATTACTAAAAAGTGTTCATTCATATATAATTATTATTATAAAAAACTTTAAAATATGTATTTATATTATGATAAAAAAAACCTGTGAATATTTATTTGCATATTATCCTTCCTATAATATTATTATATATGTATTATTAATTACAAAAACATCATTAAAAATTGTTTATTCATATATAATTATTTTTATATAAAAATTTTAAAATATGTATTTATAATATGATAAAAAAAACCTGTCAAAATTTAATTGCATATTATCCTTACTATAATATTAATATATATGTATTATTATTATTAAAAACATTATTAAAAAGTGTTCATTCATATATAATTATAATTATAAAAATATTATAAAATATGTATTTATATTATGATCAAAAACATTTATATATATTTATTTGTAAATTATCCTTCCTATAATATTATTATATATGTATTATTCATAACAAAAACATTATTAAAAAGTGTTCATTCATATATAATTATAATTATAAAAAAACTTTGAACTATGTATTTATATTATGATCAAAAAAACCTGTGAATATTTATTTGCATATTATCCTTCCTATAATATTATTATATATGTATTATTAATAACAAAAACTTTATTAAAAAGTGTTCATTCATATATAATTATTATTATAAAAATATTATAAAATATGTATTTATATTATGATCAAAAACATTTATATATATTTATTTGTATATTATCCTTCCTATAATATTATTATATATGTATTATTAATAACAAAAACATTATTCAAAAGTGTTCATTCATATATAATTATTATTATAAAAATATTATAAAATATGTATTTATATTATGATCAAAAACATTTATATATATTTATTTGTTTATTATCCTTCCTATAATATTATTATATATGTATTATTAATAACAAAAACATCATTAAAAAGTGTTCATTCATATATAATTATTTTTATATAAAAATTATAAAATATGTATTTATATTATGATAAAAAAAACCTGTCAATATTTAATTGCATATTATCCTTACTATAATTTTAATATATATGTATTATTATTATTTAAAACATTATTAAAAAGTGTTTATTCATATATAATTATAATTATAAAAATATTATAAAATATGTATTTATATTATGATCAAAAACATTTATATATATTTATTTGTATATTATCCTTCCTATAATATTATTATATATGTATTATTCATAACAAAAACATTATTAAAAAGTGTTCATTCATATATAATTATAATTATAAAAAAACTTTAAACTATGTATTTATATTATGATAAAAAAAACCTGTGAATATTTATTTGCATATTATCCTTCCTATAATATTATTATATATGTATTATTAATAACAAAAACATTATTAAAAAGTGTTCATTCATATATAATTATTATTATAAAAATATTATAAAATATGTATTTATATTATGATCAAAAACATTTATATATATTTATTTGTATATTATCCTTCCTATAATATTATTATATATGTATTATTAATAACAAAAACATTATTCAAAAGTGTTCATTCATATATAATTATTATTATAAAAATATTATAAAATATGTATTTATATTATGATCAAAAACATTTATATATATTTATTTGTATATTATCCTTCCTATAATATTATTATATATGTATTATTAATAACAAAAACATCATTAAAAAGTGTTCATTCATATATAATTATTTTTATATAAAAATTATAAAATATGTATTTATATTATGATAAAAAAAACCTGTCAATATTTAATTGCATATTATCTTTACTATAATATTATTATATATGTATTATTCATAACAAAAACATTATTAAAAAGTGTTCATTCATATATAATTATAATTATAAAAATATTATAAAATATGTATTTATATTATGATCAAAAACATTTTTATATATTTATTTGTATATTATCCTTCCTATAATATTATTATATATGTATTATTCATAACAAAAACATTATTAAAAAGTGTTCATTCATATATAATTATAATTATAAAAAAACTTTAAACTATGTATTTATATTATGATCAAAAACATTTATATATATTTATTTGTATATTATCCTTCCTATAATATTATTATATATGTATTATTAATAACAAAAACATCATTAAAAAGTGTTCATTCATATATAATTATTTTTATATAAAAATTATAAAATATGTATTTATATTATGATAAAAAAAACCTGTCAATATTTAATTGCATATTATCCTTACTATAATATTAATATATATGTATTATTATTATTAAAAACATTATTAAAAAGTGTTCATTCATATATAATTATAATTATAAAAATATTATAAAATATGTATTTATATTATGATCAAAAACATTTTTATATATTTATTTGTATATTATCCTTCCTATAATATTATTATATATGTATTATTCATAACAAAAACATTATTAAAAAGTGTTTATTCATATATAATTATAATTATAAAAAAACTTTAAACTATGTATTTATATTATGATCAAAAAAACCTGTCAATATTTATTTTCATATTATCGTTTCTATAATATTATTATATTTGTATTATTAATTACAAAAACATTACTAAAAAGTGTTCATTCATATATAATTATTATTATAAAAAACTTTAAAATATGTATTTATATTATGATAAAAAAAACCTGTGAATATTTATTTGCATATTATCCTTCCTATAATATTATTATATATGTATTATTAATTACAAAAACATCATTAAAAATTGTTTATTCATATATAATTATTTTTATATAAAAATTTTAAAATATGTATTTATAATATGATAAAAAAAACCTGTCAAAATTTAATTGCATATTATCCTTACTATAATATTAATATATATGTATTATTATTATTAAAAACATTATTAAAAAGTGTTCATTCATATATAATTATAATTATAAAAATATTATAAAATATGTATTTATATTATGATCAAAAACATTTATATATATTTATTTGTAAATTATCCTTCCTATAATATTATTATATATGTATTATTCATAACAAAAACATTATTAAAAAGTGTTCATTCATATATAATTATAATTATAAAAAAACTTTAAACTATGTATTTATATTATGATCAAAAAAACCTGTGAATATTTATTTGCATATTATCCTTCCTATAATATTATTATATATGTATTATTAATAACAAAAACATTATTAAAAAGTGTTCATTCATATATAATTATTATTATAAAAATATTATAAAATATGTATTTATATTATGATCAAAAACATTTATATATATTTATTTGTATATTATCCTTCCTATAATATTATTATATATGTATTATTAATAACAAAAACATTATTCAAAAGTGTTCATTCATATATAATTATTATTATAAAAATATTATAAAATATGTATTTATATTATGATCAAAAACATTTATATATATTTATTTGTTTATTATCCTTCCTATAATATTATTATATATGTATTATTAATAACAAAAACATCATTAAAAAGTGTTCATTCATATATAATTATTTTTATATAAAAATTATAAAATATGTATTTATATTATGATAAAAAAAACCTGTCAATATTTAATTGCATATTATCCTTACTATAATTTTAATATATATGTATTATTATTATTAAAAACATTATTAAAAAGTGTTCATTCATATATAATTATAATTATAAAAATATTATAAAATATGTATTTATATTATGATCAAAAACATTTATATATATTTATTTGTATATTATCCTTCCTATAATATTATTATATATGTATTATTCATAACAAAAACATTATTAAAAAGTGTTCATTCATATATAATTATAATTATAAAAAAACTTTAAACTATGTATTTATATTATGATCAAAAAAACCTGTCAATATTTATTTTCATATTATCGTTTCTATAATAATATTATATTTGTATTATTAATTACAAAAACATTACTAAAAAGTGTTCATTCATATATAATTATTATTATAAAAAACTTTAAAATATGTATTTATATTATGATAAAAAAAACCTGTGAATATTTATTTGCATATTATCCTTCCTATAATATTATTATATATGTATTATTAATTACAAAAACATCATTAAAAAGTGTTCATTCATATATAATTATTTTTATATAAAAATTTTAAAATATGTATTTATAATATGATAAAAAAAACCTGTCAATATTTAATTGCATATTATCCTTACTATAATATTAATATATATGTATTATTATTATTAAAATCATTATTAAAAAGTGTTCATTCATATATAATTATAATTATAAAAATATTATAAAATATGTATTTATATTATGATCAAAAACATTTATATATATTTATTTGTATATTATCCTTCCTATAATATTATTATATATGTATTATTAATAACAAAAACATTATTAAAAAGTGTTCATTCATATATAATTATTATTATAAAAATATTATAAAATATGTATTTATATTATGATCAAAAACATTTATATATATTTATTTGTATATTATCCTTCCTATAATATTATTATATATGTATTATTCATAACAAAAACATTATTAAAAAGTGTTCATTCATATATAATTATAATTATAAAAAAACTGTAAACTATGTATTTATATTATGATCAAAAAAACCTGTCAATATTTATTTGCATATTATCGTTTCTATAATATTATTATATTTGTATTATTAATTACAAAAACATTACTAAAAAGTGTTCATTCATATATAATTATTATTATAAAAAAACTTTAAACTATGTATTTATATTATGATCAAAAAAACCTGTCAATATTTATTTGCATATTATCGTTTCTATAATATTATTATATTTGTATTATTAATTACAAAAACATTACTAAAAAGTGTTCATTCATATATAATTATTATTATAAAAATATTATAAAATATGTATTTATATTATGATCAAAAACATTTATATATATTTATTTGTATATTATCCTTCCTATAATATTATTATATATGTATTATTAATAACAAAAACATTATTCAAAAGTGTTCATTCATATAAAATTATTATTAAAAAAATATTATAAAATATGTATTTATATTATGATCAAAAACATTAATATATATTTATTTGTATATTATCCTTCCTATAATATTATTATATATGTATTATTAATAACAAAAACATCATTAAAAAGTGTTCATTCATATATAATTATTTTTATATAAAAATTTTAAAATATATATTTATATTATGATAAAAAAACCTGTCAATATTTAATTGCATATTATCCTTACTATAATATTAATATATATGTATTATTATTATTAAAAACATTATTAAAAAGTGTTCATTCATATATAATTATAATTATAAAAATATTATAAAATATGTATTTATATTATGATCAAAAACATTTATATATATTTATTTGTATATTATCCTTCCTATAATATTATTATATATGTATTATTCATAACAAAAACATTATTAAAAAGTGTTCATTCATATATAATTATTATTATAAAAAACTTTAAAATATGTATTTATATTATGATAAAAAAAAACCTGTCAATATTTATTTTCATATTATCGTTTCTATAATATTATTATATTTGTATTATTAATTACAAAAACATTACTAAAAAGTGTTCATTCATATATAATTATTATTATAAAAAACTTTAAAATATGTATTTATATTATGATAAAAAAAACCTGTCAATATTTATTTTCATATTATCGTTTCTATAATATTATTATATTTGTATTATTAATTACAAAAACATTACTAAAAAGTGTTCATTCATATATAATTATTATTATAAAAAACTTTAAAATATGTATTTATATTATGATAAAAAAAACCTGTGAATATTTATTTGCATATTATCCTTCCTATAATATTATTATATATGTATTATTTATTACAAAAACATCATTAAAAAGTGTTCATTCATATATAATTATTTTTATATAAAAATTTTAAAATATGTATTTATATTATGATAAAAAAAACCTGTCAATATTTAATTGCATATTATCCTTACTATAATATTAATATATATGTATTATTATTATTAAAAACATTATTAAAAAGTGTTCATTCATATATAATTATAATTATAAAAATATTATTAAATATGTATTTATATTATGATCAAAAACATTTATATATATTTATTTGTATATTATCCTTCCTATAATATTATTATATATGTATTATTCATAACAAAAACATTATTAAAAAGTGTTCATTCATATATTATTATTATTATAAAAATATTATAAAATATGTATTTATATTATGATCAAAAAAATGTATATATATTTATTTGTATATTATCCTTCCTATAATATTATTATATATGTATTATTCATAACAAAAACATTATTAAAAAGTGTTCATTCATATATAATTATAATTATAAAAAAACTTTAAACTATGTATTTATATTATGATCAAAAAAACCTGTCAATATTTATTTGCATATTATCGTTTCTATAATATTATTATATTTGTATTATTAATTACAAAAACATTACTAAAAAGTGTTCATTCATATATTATTATTATTATAAAAAAACTTTAAACTATGTATTTATATTATGTTCAAAAAAACCTGTCAATATTTATTTGCATATTATCGTTTCTATAATATTATTATATTTGTATTATTAATTACAAAAACATTACTAAAAAGTGTTCATTCATATATTATTATTATTATAAAAAACTTTAAAATATGTATTTATATTATGATAAAAAACCTGTGAATATTTATTTGCATATTATCCTTCCTATAATATTATTATATATGTATTGTTAATAACAAAAACATTATTAAAAAGTGTTCATTCATATATAATTATTATTATAAAATATGTATTTATATTATGATCAAAAACATTTATATATATTTATTTGTATATTATCCTTCCTATAATATTATTATATATGTATTATTAATAACAAAAACATTATTCAAAAGTGTTCATTCATATATAATTATTATTATAAAAATATTATAAAATATGTATTTATATTATGATCAAAAACATTTATATATATTTATTTGTATATTATCCTTCCTATAATATTATTATATATGTATTATTAATAACAAAAACATCATTAAAAAGTGTTCATTCGTATATAATTATTTTTATATAAAAATTATAAAATATGTATTTATATTATGATAAAAAAACCTGTCAATATTTAATTGCATATTATCCTTACTATAATATTAATATATATGTATTATTATTATTAAAAACATTATTAAAAAGTGTTCATTCATATATAATTATAATTATAAAAATATTATAAAATATGTATTTATATTATGATCAAAAACATTTTTATATATTTATTTGTATATTATCCTTCCTATAATATTACCACAAATACACAATAAGGGTTCTCACTCAAATAATATTCAATGATAAGGCTCAATTAATTAGCAAAATTAAAATTACTAACTAATATCTATGTACACAACCACTAAATAAATTAGGGTTCACAACGCACCACGCTGTAACAGAAAACAGGTTAGGCCTACCCAACCGACTATAAAATCACAGCAGGTCTGCCTAAAACTCTGCTCAACAGTTCAGGTCCGCAGCCAATCTGCACAAGTCCGCAGCAAATCTGCACAAATAAAATTATTTTGTTCGGGCGCCGTTAATACGTCAGCAACTCAGCACCACTGCCAACCATAGTCCCTGTTCGCAGGCGCCATCTTGCGACGAAATTTTCTGCACTGGAAAAAAATATATTAATTAAAAGTGCAGCAGTCGCAACCGTTTGCCGGGGATAGCTCAGCCTACAATGGCTGGGTAAAGTTCCAGGGTCTGCGATAAGGTCGGGGAAACCACTAGGCCAATAGCCGGGTCTAACCGGTATAGGACTGGCTCATACACGGGCACTGTGAACAAGTCAAAAACAAGTCACAAAACAAACGTGCAATAATCACTACCAGGCCTACGCCGATTCTCCACACTCCTAGGGGGTCGTTGCTGACTACGCAACTCGGGCTTCGTCCTAACTATCCAATAGTTAAGCCCAGAGTGCCTAAAACACAGTGAGTTACACGACGACTTGCCAATAAAAACCACAACGCGAGTTATCAAAAGGCGGGGTCTACTAGGCCACTATAATCCAATACACAACTCTAATGCCCAAGCTAAGAATCAATCAGTTCACTCAATAATCGTACCACATAATAATATACAAGTACACTATAGGTAGAGTGACTACGCCACGAATAGCTGGTCTCAATAAATACCAAGCCAGACAGGCAAAACTAAATGGCAATTGCACTATTAAAATATTGAGCTACTTAGTAGCAGATAAATAACTGTTAAATACGTTCCAAACACTAGATAAATATATTATCTGATAGCCGGTACTCCGCTATCCAAGCTACCGAGATAACGTGTTGGACTACCAAACAAGCTGTTCAGGTTAAATTAAAATAATCAAATGAATAAACAATAACAACCCTACTACTGCTACTGCCAACTTTATGTTACTTAGCTGGGCTTCTGTTAATAGGCTAATAAAACTAGCTACTAGCCTACTGGCCTCGTGCTTCCAACTACGCACGCTAAATCGTGCAGCCTAGGTTTGTCGGGCCTCAGAGTTATTAGTAATATAACTAACTCTAGGTACAACGCAAAATAATAACTACTACAGCCAATTAAATTATATTATTTCGCTCTAGGGACGAACACATTGAAGCACTCTGCCATAAGCTAAGCACCGCAATTTTTGCACTGAGAAGAACAATGGCTGTGAGCACAGAAGAGGCGGCACTAACAGCATACTATGCCCTTCTTGAGAGTATTCTCTGTTATGGCATTGTGGTGTGGGGTGGATCGTCGGCACAGAACCTTAACAGAGTTCTCATCATGCAAAAGAGGGCTGTTCGAACCCTGACTGGCATTGAGACAACAGATAGTTGCAGACCACAGTTTAGGAGGTTAAAAATCCTGACCGTAGTCAACCTCTTCATACTACGGACTCTTACCATTGTCGACTCTTCCAGGACCTGTCGTCATCAGGAGGTGCACTCATACAACACAAGACGAAGAAATGATTACAACCTTCCTGCTCACAACACAAGGCTCTATGAAGAGAAACCCTCATACATGCGTGCCAAGTTTTTTAACGTCCTTCCCGTCCACTTGAAGTCTCTTCAACCCAGAAAACTGAAGAAAGAACTAAAGTGCTGGCTGTTACATAGACCATTTTATAGTCTGAATGAGTATTTGTCTTGGCAAGAACTTGAATAAATCATCACTGCAAGAACTCTGATAAGCTATTTTTTATTCTTAAAAAATAACAATTTGTTTTGACTTTTATATAGCAATTCCACAATTCTGTATTGACGCCCTTTCAATCTTAAAGATTGTAAATAAAGTATTCTTGTATCTTGTATCTTGTATCTTGTATCTCTAGCACCTGCCCAGAACCGTCAGGAATACACTTTAATATTATTCCTGACTAATATAAATCCTAACTACCGTCAGGCTTCTAACTCTCGCAATAAAACCAGATATTAATATTATCAAACTAATAATATCAAGTCGTCCACTCACCACAAGTGGGTCAGTAGCCAACTTACACCAACACTCGGCGCGATCACACCACCAGCATACTCCGACACCACTGTCACGTACACCACTGGACGTCTCACTAGACACACGCTCGCTCTTCACTGCACGGGATCCACGACTCGAATGTCTCTGTCCTAGGCTATCATGAAGATCTAGGATATCCCAGGCTTATCGGCACTGATAAGCAGGGTCAAAGGGCGCTCGCTAGCCTCGCTGCCGCCGCTCACTCACCTCATCAATCGGTGCGCGGCCAAATAGCAAATAATTACCCCCCTAGGAAAAATAACTCGTTACACTTTTAGCGGCAGTAGTGTTACAGTTGACTTTGATTTTAGCGTATTGTGGTGTAATTCTCTTCTTGATGCATTCTTTGTTTGAAGTAAATATCTGCAATCTTCATGGAAATCTTGATTCTTGTATCCCTATATTTTGCTGCTAATTTTGCTTGACTAGCTTCACTAAATAACTTCTTGATCAGCATTGTACGTGTTATTAAATTTACGGAAAGTAAATAAAAGAAACGTCTTATAACACTTAAAACATATATTTACGCTTATACTGTTACTCACAAGACGGTAAATATACAAAAAAGGTGGTAAGTAGTGATCGATTTCGATTGGACACTCCAATCATCATCAGACCCAATAGGCGAGTGACAAGAATCTTGAATGGCGTCCCTACTTATACCCTATTGGCTACCGGAAGCACCGGCCAATACATTTTTATAAGTGCAACTGGAATCAAAATGTATTTGTTCATTAATCAACTTATTTCTATCTTTACATTTTTCCTTATAAATATACAATTCTTCCCAAGCATTCATTACATATCCTTTCTTACAATTCTTTAAAATATCTAGACTATCCTCCATTTTTCCTAGTGAGTGCCCATTTTGTAACAGGTGTTGTGCGACATTTGATCTTTCCGGTTTGTTGTTCCTCCATGCAGATATGTGGTTTTTGAAGCGGTTAACGAAGTTCACAGTCTGTCCAATGTAGAAGCTATCACAATCGTCACAATTGATTTTATATGTGCCTGAAGTGTCGAATTTGTTACAATCTTCTATTTTTGGATGCAGTATTTTACTCATGGTGTTCTGAGTCCTGTAGGCTATTGAAACTCCGTATTTCTTGAATCTGTTAGCAGTCCTTTGTGTTGTAGTCCCCGTGTAGCTAAATGTGATATATCTAGTGTTTTCCTCTTTTATCTCTTCTAATGTTGTTCTGCTGTGTAGTGTATTCTGTCTATCGATTTTCCTCCTCGTCTTCCTTGCGATGTCCTCTATCGTCTTGGTCCGAAATCCATTCACTTGAGCGATCTTCTTAATGGTGTCCAGTTGTTTTTTCCTATTGGTTTGGCTAAGTGGGATCTTATAGGCTCGGTACAGCATAGATCTAAAGGCTGCGGTCTTGTGGATTGTCGGATGGATAGACTTGTTGTTGATTGTAGTGTCCGTTTGCGTAGGTTTCCTGTAGATGTCAAACTCTATCTTGCTGTCTTTTCTCTCTAATGTGAGGTCCAGGAATTTGATCTTTTTGTTTTCTTCAAACTCGTTAGTAAAGGTGAGGTTCGGGTGGTGGTTGTTTAGTGTCTGCATCATCGTTTCGTGCTCCTGCTCCTGGGCTTGTCTGAAGATAACAATAATGTCGTCTACATATCTAACATACAGTTTTACATCATGATTTTTTCTTAAATTCGTTAACATTTCTTTTTCCTGATGCTGTAAAAATATTTCTGACAAAATTGCCGAAAGTGGACTTCCCATAGCTAAACCATCTGTTTGTTCGTAAAATCTATTGTTGAATCAAAAATAATTTTGCTTCAAAACAGTCACAAGTAATTTTACAATCTGATTGACATATTCATCGTCTAAACTATTCGGTACTTACGTATTAAACGGAGGCCACAATTTGTCAGCGCGCTGCGGCGGTTATGTTAGGTTGGGTTATCGTAAATATTATGTGTGTAGGACTTTCCTCGCTTGGTTATGAATCGATACCAGACGAGTTATACTTTCTATTATGATAACCCAACCTAACATAACCGCCGCAGCGCGCTGACAAAATGTGGCCTCCGTTTAATACGTAAGTACCAACTATTCTGTAAAAGCCTACATTTAACAAGATCTACAGTTTCGGATACAGGAATGTTTGTGTACAGATTTGCGATATCAAATGAGACTAGCCTACTATTCGAATCTATATCTATGTTCTTGACACGTTCAACAAATTCATACCTATTCTTTACATTGTATACATGTTCTAATTCTAAATCATTGCTGAGCTTACTTGCTAACAATTTTGAAACATTGTAGGTAGGAGCACATTTAAAGTTAACTAATGGTCTGATGGGTACATTCTTCTTGTGTATTTTTGGGATCCCTTTCATCACGGGCGCTTTAGAATTTAGGATGTTCATCTTCTGTCGACATTCTTCGGGAATCACTCTGGTGCATCTCTTCACGACGTCGGACAGCTCTCTTTGGTACTTCTGCGTTGGATCCTTTTTCAGCTCTTTGAAGTTATTTTCTTTGATGAAATCTTCCGTCTTCTTTATATATTCTTCTTTTCCGAGCACTACAATGGCGTTGCTTTTGTCTGCTTTCACAATGATTGAGCTATTCTCTTCCAGTTTCTTCTTTATTTTGCTGCACGTCTTCAGTTCTTAATTTCTGCTGGGATCTATGTGTCCTTGGCTGGTGAAATTGTTGGCTGTTACTTCCTTCCGAACGGCATAATGGTCTACGTCTCTGAGTGATTTTACATTTGCTTCAACTTCAGTAGCTAGTAGTTCGTTTTCGCCCTTCTTCTTCATTGGGAAATTGTACTTCATTCCGTAGTTCAGTATTTTCGTTTCTTCTTCACTGAATTGAATGTCTGTAAGGTTGATGACTCTCTTCTGGAATTTGTGTTCTGTACTGGTCCTATCCAAGTCTTTATTAGGTGTATTCTTCTCTACGAGTTTGTCTAATTTGTAGTTTATCCGTAAATATTTCCTGTCCATGGCATCTTCAACCTCTTCACTGACGACTTCGTGTAGTAAATTCCATGCTATTAGTCCGTATGATCTCAAAAATTGTAGGTGGATGTCGTAGGCAATCTGGTTCAGTTCTTCTTTTTCACAGTAAAGTTGTTTGATCATATTTTGGATGAATAATACCTCTCCTTGTTCCTTGGTTCTTTTAGCGGCAGTAGTGTTACAGTTGACTTTGATTTTAGCGTATTGTGGTGTAATTCTCTTCTTGATGCATTCTTAGTTTGAAGTAAATATCTGCAATCTTCATGGAAATCTTGATTCTTGTATCCATATATTTTGCTGCTAATTTTGCTTGACTAGCTTCACTAAATAACTTCTTGATCAGCATTGTACGTGTTATTAAATTTACTTAAAGTAAATAAAAGAAACGTCTTAAAACACTTAAAACATATATTTACGCTTATACTGTTACTCACAAGACGGTAAATATACAAAAAAGGTGGTAATTAGTGATCGATTTCGATTGGACACTCCAATCATCATCAGACCCAATAGGCGAATGACAAGAATCTTGAATGGTGTCCCTACTTATACCCTATTGGCTACCGGAAGCACCGGCCAATACATTTTTATAAGTGCAACTGGAATCAAAATGTATTTGTTCATTAATCAACTTATTTCTATCTTTACATTTTTCCTTATAAATATACAATTCTTCCCAAGCATTCATTACATATCCTTTCTTACAATTCTTTAAAATATCTAGACTATCCTCCATTTTTCCTAGTGAGTGCCCATTTTGTAACAGGTGTTGTGCGACATTTGATCTTTCCGGTTTGTTGTTCCTCCATGCAGATATGTGGTTTTTGAAGCGGTTAACGAAGTTCACAGTCTGTCCAATGTAGAAGCTATCACAATCGTCACAATTGATTTTATATATGCCTGAAGTGTCGAATTTGTTACAATCTTCTATTTTTGGATGCAGTATTTTACTCATGGTGTTCTGAGTCCTGTAGGCTATTGAAACTCCGTATTTCTTGAATCTGTTAGCAATCCTTTGTGTTGTAGTCCCCGTGTAGCTAAATGTGATATATCTAGTGTTTTCCTCTTTTATCTCTTCTAATGTTGTTCTGCTGTGTAGTGTATTCTGTCTATCGATTTTCCTCCTCGTCTTCCTTGCGATGTCCTCTATCGTCTTGGTCCGAAATCCATTCACTTGAGCGATCTTCTTAATGGTGTCCAGTTCTTTTTTCCTATTGGTTTGGCTAAGTGGGATCTTATAGGCTCGGTACAGCATAGATCTAAAGGCTGCGGTCTTGTGGATTGTCGGATGGATAGACTTGTTGTTGATTGTAGTGTCCGTTTGCGTAGGTTTCCTGTAGATGTCAAACTCTATCTTGCTGTCTTTTCTCTCTAATGTGAGGTTCAGGAATTTGATCTTTTTGTTTTCTTCAAACTCGTTAGTAAAGGTGAGGTTCGGGT
Organism: Macrosteles quadrilineatus; assembly: GCF_028750875.1. NCBI lineage: Eukaryota > Metazoa > Arthropoda > Insecta > Hemiptera > Cicadellidae > Macrosteles > Macrosteles quadrilineatus. Next base: position 109,338 of record NW_026542810.1, read on the forward strand.
GGTGGTTGTTTAGTGTCTGCATCATCGTTTCGTGCTCCTGCTCCTGGGCTTGTCTGAACAAGAATGTCGTCTACATATCTAACATACAGTTTTACATCATGATTTTTTCTTAAATTCGTTAACATTTATTTTTCCTGATGCTGTAAAAATATTTCTGACAAAATTGCCGAAAGTGGACTTCCCATAGCTAAACCATCTGTTTGTTCGTAAAATCTATTGTTGAATCAAAAATAATTTTGCTTCAAAACAGTCACAAGTAATTTTACAATCTGATTGACATATTCATCGTCTAAACTATTCTGTAAAAGCCTACATTTAACAAGATCTACAGTTTCGGATACAGGAATGTTTGTGTACAGATTTGCGATATCAAATGAGACTAGCCTACTATTCGAATCTATATCTATGTTCTTGACACGTTCAACAAATTCATACCTATTCTTTACATTGTATACATGTTCTAATTCTAAATCATTGCTGAGCTTACTTGCTAACAATTTTGAAACATTGTAGGTAGGAGCACATTTAAAGTTAACTAATGGTCTGATGGGTACATTCTTCTTGTGTATTTTTGGGATCCCTTTCATCACGGGCGCTTTAGAATTTAGGATGTTCATCTTCTGTCGACATTCTTCGGGAATCACTCTGGTGCATCTTTTCACGACGTCGGACAGCTCTCTTTGGTACTTCTGCGTTGGATCCTTTTTAGCTCTTTGAAGTTATTTTCTTTGATGAAATCTTCCGTCTTCTTTATATATTCTTCTTTTCCGAGCACTACAATGGCGTTGCTTTTGTCTGCTTTCACAACGATTGAGCTATTCTCTTCCAGTTTCTTCTTTATTTTGCTGCACGTCTTCAGTTCTTAATTTCTGCTGGGATCTATGTGTCCTTGGCTGGTGAAATCGTTGGCTGTTACTTCCTTCCGAACGGCATAATGGTCTACGTCTCTGAGTGATTTTACATTTGCTTCAACTTCAGTAGCTAGTAGTTCGTTTTCGCCCTTCTTCTTCATTGGGAAATTGTACTTCATTCCGTAGTTCAGTATTTTCGTTTCTTCTTCACTGAATTGAATGTCTGTAAGGTTGATGACTCTCTTCTGGAATTTGTGTTCTGTACTGGTCCTATCCAAGTCTTTATTAGGTGTATTCTTCTCTACGAGTTTGTCTAATTTGTAGTTTATCCGTAAATATTTCCTGTCCATGGCATCTTCAACCTCTTCACTGACGACTTCGTGTAGTAAATTCCATGCTATTAGTCCGTATGATCTCAAAAATTGTAGGTGGATGTCGTAGGCAATCTGGTTCAGTTCTTCTTTTTCACAGTAAAGTTGTTTGATCATATTTTGGATGAATAATACCTCTCCTTGTTCCTTGGTTCTTTTAGCGGCAGTAGTGTTACAGTTGACTTTGATTTTAGCGTATTGTGGTGTAATTCTCTTCTTGATGCATTCTTTGTTTGAAGTAAATATCTGCAATCTTCATGGAAATCTTGATTCTTGTATCCCTATTTTTTGCTGCTAATTTTGCTTGACTAGCTTCACTAAATAACTTCTTGATCAGCATTGTACGTGTTATTAAATTTACTTAAAGTAAATAAAAGAAACGTCTTAAAACACTTAAAACATATATTTACGCTTATACTGTTACTCACAAGACGGTAAATATACAAAAAAGGTGGTAAGTGGTGATCGATTTCGATTGGACACTCCAATCATCATCAGACCCAATAGGCGAATGACAAGAATCTTGAATGGCGTCCCTACTTATACCCTATTGGCTACCGAAAGCACCGGCCAATACATTTTTATAAGTGCAACTGGAATCAAAATGTATTTGTTCATTAATCAACTTATTTCTATCTTTACATTTTTCCTTATAAATATACAATTCTTCCCAAGCATTCATTACATATCCTTTCTTACAATTCTTTAAAATATCTAGACTATCCTCCATTTTTCCTAGTGAGTGCCCATTTTGTAACAGGTGTTGTGCGACATTTGATCTTTCCGGTTTGTTGTTCCTCCATGCAGATATGTGGTTTTTGAAGCGGTTAACGAAGTTCACAGTCTGTCCAATGTAGAAGCTATCACAATCGTCACAATTGATTTTATATATGCCTGAAGTGTCGAATTTGTTACAATCTTCTATTTTTGGATGCAGTATTTTACTCATGGTGTTCTGAGTCCTGTAGGCTATTGAAACTCCGTATTTCTTGAATCTGTTAGCAGTCCTTTGTGTTGTAGTCCCCGTGTAGCTAAATGTGATATATCTAGTGTTTTCCTCTTTTATCTCTTCTAATGTTGTTCTGCTGTGTAGTGTATTCTGTCTATCGATTTTCCTCCTCGTCTTCCTTGCGATGTCCTCTATCGTCTTGGTCCGAAATCCATTCACTTGAGCGATCTTCTTAATGGTGTCCAGTTCATTTTTCCTATTGGTTTGGCTAAGTGGGATCTTATAGGCTCGGTACAGCATAGATCTAAAGGCTGCGGTCTTGTGGATTGTCGGATGGTTAGACTTGTTGTTGATTGTAGTGTCCGTTTGCGTAGGTTTCCTGTAGATGTCAAACTCTATCTTGCTGTCTTTTCTCTCTAATGTGAGGTCCAGGAATTTGATCTTTTTGTTTTCTTCAAACTCGTAAACTAGTAAAGGTGAGGTTCGGGTGGTGGTTGTTTAGTGTCTGCATCATCGTTTCGTGCTCCTGCTCCTGGGCTTGTCTGAAGATAACAAGAATGTCGTCTATATATCTAACATACAGTTTTACATCATGATTTTTTCTTAAATTCGTTAACATTTCTTTTTCCTGATGCTGTAAAAATATTTCTGACAAAATTGCCGAAAGTGGACTTCCCATAGCTAAACCATCTGTTTGTTCGTAAAATCTATTGTTGAATCAAAAATAATTTTGCTTCAAAACAGTCACAAGTAATTTTACAATCTGATTGACATATTCATCGTCTAAACTATTCTGTAAAAGCCTACATTTAACAAGATCTACAGTTTCGGATACAGGAATGTTTGTGTACAGATTTGCGATATCAAATGAGACTAGCCTACTATTCGAATCTATATCTATGTTCTTGACACGTTCAACAAATTCATACCTATTCTTTACATTGTATACATGTTCTAATTCTAAATCATTGCTGAGCTTACTTGCTAACAATTTTGAAACATTGTAGGTAGGAGCACATTTAAAGTTAACTAATGGTCTGATGGGTACATTCTTCTTGTGTATTTTTGGGATCCCTTTCATCACGGGCGCTTTAGAATTTAGGATGTTCATCTTCTGTCGACATTCTTCGGGAATCACTCTGGTGCATCTCTTCACGACGTCGGACAGCTCTCTTTGGTACTTCTGCGTTGGATCCTTTTTAGCTCTTTGAAGTTATTTTCTTTGATGAAATCTTCCGTCTTCTTTATATATTCTTCTTTTCCGAGCACTACAATGGCGTTGCTTTTGTCTGCTTTCACAACGATTGAGCTATTCTCTTCCAGTTTCTTCTTTATTTTGCTGCACGTCTTCAGTTCTTAATTTCTGCTGGGCTCTATGTGTCCTTGGCTGGTGAAATCGTTGGCTGTTACTTCCTTCCGAACGGCATAATGGTCTACGTCTCTGAGTGATTTTACATTTGCTTCAACTTCAGTAGCTAGTAGTTCGTTTTCGCCCTTCTTCTTCATTGGGAAATTGTACTTCATTCCGTAGTTCAGTATTTTCGTTTCTTCTTCACTGAATTGAATGTCTGTAAGGTTGATGACTCTCTTCTGGAATTTGTGTTCTGTACTGGTCCTATCCAAGTCTTTATTAGGTGTATTCTTCTCTACGAGTTTGTCTAATTTGTAGTTTATCCGTAAATATTTCCTGTCCATGGCATCTTCAACCTCTTCACTGACGACTTCGTGTAGTAAATTCCATGCTATTAGTCCGTATGATCTCAAAAATTGTAGGTGGATGTCGTAGGCAATCTGGTTCAGTTCTTCTTTTTCACAGTAAAGTTGTTTGATCATATTTTGGATGAATAATACCTCTCCTTGTTCCTTGGTTCTTTTAGCGGCAGTAGTGTTACAGTTGACTTTGATTTTAGCGTATTGTGGTGTAATTCTCTTCTTGATGCATTCTTTGTTTGAAGTAAATATCTGCAATCTTCATGGAAATCTTGATTCTTGTTTTCCTATATTTTGCTGCTAATTTTGCTTGACTAGCTTCACTAAATAACTTCTTGATCAGCATTGTACGTGTTATTAAATTTACTTAAAGTAAATAAAAGAAACGTCTTAAAACACTTAAAACATATATTTACGCTTATACTGTTACTCACAAGACGGTAAATATACAAAAAAGGTGGTAAGTAGTGATCGATTTCGATTGGACACTCCAATCATCATCAGACCCAATAGGCGAATGACAAGAATCTTGAATGGCGTCCCTACTTATACCCTATTGGCTACCGAAAGCACCGGCCAATACATTTTTATAAGTGCAACTGGAATCAAAATGTATTTGTTCATTAATCAACTTATTTCTATCTTTACATTTTTCCTTATAAATATACAATTCTTCCCAAGCATTCATTACATATCCTTTCTTACAATTCTTTAAAATATCTAGACTATCCTCCATTTTTCCTAGTGAGTGCCCATTTTGTAACAGGTGTTGTGCGACATTTGATCTTTCCGGTTTGTTGTTCCTCCATGCAGATATGTGGTTTTTGAAGCGGTTAACGAAGTTCACAGTCTGTCCAATGTAGAAGCTATCACAATCGTCACAATTGATTTTATATATGCCTGAAGTGTCGAATTTGTTACAATCTTCTATTTTTGGATGCAGTATTTTACTCATGGTGTTCTGAGTCCTGTAGGCTATTGAAACTCCGTATTTCTTGAATCTGTTAGCAGTCCTTTGTGTTGTAGTCCCCGTGTAGCTAAATGTGATATATCTAGTGTTTTCCTCTTTTATCTCTTCTAATGTTGTTCTGCTGTGTAGTGTATTCTGTCTATCGATTTTCCTCCTCGTCTTCCTTGCGATGTCCTCTATCGTCTTGGTCCGAAATCCATTCACTTGAGCGATCTTCTTAATGGTGTCCAGTTCATTTTTCCTATTGGTTTGGCTAAGTGGGATCTTATAGGCTCGGTACAGCATAGATCTAAAGGCTGCGGTCTTGTGGATTGTCGGATGGTTAGACTTGTTGTTGATTGTAGTGTCCGTTTGCGTAGGTTTCCTGTAGATGTCAAACTCTATCTTGCTGTCTTTTCTCTCTAATGTGAGGTCCAGGAATTTGATCTTTTTGTTTTCTTCAAACTCGTAAACTAGTAAAGGTGAGGTTCGGGTGGTGGTTGTTTAGTGTCTGCATCATCGTTTCGTGCTCCTGCTCCTGGGCTTGTCTGAAGATAACAAGAATGTCGTCTATATATCTAACATACAGTTTTACATCATGATTTTTTCTTAAATTCGTTAACATTTCTTTTTCCTGATGCTGTAAAAATATTTCTGACAAAATTGCCGAAAGTGGACTTCCCATAGCTAAACCATCTGTTTGTTCGTAAAATCTATTGTTGAATCAAAAATAATTTTGCTTCAAAACAGTCACAAGTAATTTTACAATCTGATTGACATATTCATCGTCTAAACTATTCTGTAAAAGCCTACATTTAACAAGATCTACAGTTTCGGATACAGGAATGTTTGTGTACAGATTTGCGATATCAAATGAGACTAGCCTACTATTCGAATCTATATCTATGTTCTTGACACGTTCAACAAATTCATACCTATTCTTTACATTGTATACATGTTCTAATTCTAAATCATTGCTGAGCTTACTTGCTAACAATTTTGAAACATTGTAGGTAGGAGCACATTTAAAGTTAACTAATGGTCTGATGGGTACATTCTTCTTGTGTATTTTTGGGATCCCTTTCATCACGGGCGCTTTAGAATTTAGGATGTTCATCTTCTGTCGACATTCTTCGGGAATCACTCTGGTGCATCTCTTCACGACGTCGGACAGCTCTCTTTGGTACTTCTGCGTTGGATCCTTTTTAGCTCTTTGAAGTTATTTTCTTTGATGAAATCTTCCGTCTTCTTTATATATTCTTCTTTTCCGAGCACTACAATGGCGTTGCTTTTGTCTGCTTTCACAACGATTGAGCTATTCTCTTCCAGTTTCTTCTTTATTTTGCTGCACGTCTTCAGTTCTTAATTTCTGCTGGGATCTATGTGTCCTTGGCTGGTGAAATCGTTGGCTGTTACTTCCTTCCGAACGGCATAATGGTCTACGTCTCTGAGTGATTTTACATTTGCTTCAACTTCAGTAGCTAGTAGTTCGTTTTCGCCCTTCTTCTTCATTGGGAAATTGTACTTCATTCCGTAGTTCAGTATTTTCGTTTCTTCTTCACTGAATTGAATGTCTGTAAGGTTGATGACTCTCTTCTGGAATTTGTGTTCTGTACTGGTCCTATCCAAGTCTTTATTAGGTGTATTCTTCTCTACGAGTTTGTCTAATTTGTAGTTTATCCGTAAATATTTCCTGTCCATGGCATCTTCAACCTCTTCACTGACGACTTCGTGTAGTAAATTCCATGCTATTAGTCCGTATGATCTCAAAAATTGTAGGTGGATGTCGTAGGCAATCTGGTTCAGTTCTTCTTTTTCACAGTAAAGTTGTTTGATCATATTTTGGATGAATAATACCTCTCCTTGTTCCTTGGTTCTTTTAGCGGCAGTAGTGTTACAGTTGACTTTGATTTTAGCGTATTGTGGTGTAATTCTCTTCTTGATGCATTCTTTGTTTGAAGTAAATATCTGCAATCTTCATGGAAATCTTGATTCTTGTTTTCCTATATTTTGCTGCTAATTTTGCTTGACTAGCTTCACTAAATAACTTCTTGATCAGCATTGTACGTGTTATTAAATTTACTTAAAGTAAATAAAAGAAACGTCTTAAAACACTTAAAACATATATTTACGCTTATACTGTTACTCACAAGACGGTAAATATACAAAAAAGGTGGTAAGTAGTGATCGATTTCGATTGGACACTCCAATCATCATCAGACCCAATAGGCGAATGACAAGAATCTTGAATGGCGTCCCTACTTATACCCTATTGGCTACCGAAAGCACCGGCCAATACATTTTTATAAGTGCAACTGGAATCAAAATGTATTTGTTCATTAATCAACTTATTTCTATCTTTACATTTTTCCTTATAAATATACAATTCTTCCCAAGCATTCATTACATATCCTTTCTTACAATTCTTTAAAATATCTAGACTATCCTCCATTTTTCCTAGTGAGTGCCCATTTTGTAACAGGTGTTGTGCGACATTTGATCTTTCCGGTTTGTTGTTCCTCCATGCAGATATGTGGTTTTTGAAGCGGTTAACGAAGTTCACAGTCTGTCCAATGTAGAAGCTATCACAATCGTCACAATTGATTTTATATATGCCTGAAGTGTCGAATTTGTTACAATCTTCTATTTTTGGATGCAGTATTTTACTCATGGTGTTCTGAGTCCTGTAGGCTATTGAAACTCCGTATTTCTTGAACCTGTTAGCAGTCCTTTGTGTTGTAGTCCCCGTGTAGCTAAATGTGATATATCTAGTGTTTTCCTCTTTTATCTCTTCTAATGTTGTTCTGCTGTGTAGTGTATTCTGTCTATCGATTTTCCTCCTCGTCTTCCTTGCGATGTCCTCTATCGTCTTGGTCCGAAATCCATTCACTTGAGCGATCTTCTTAATGGTGTCCAGTTCATTTTTCCTATTGGTTTGGCTAAGTGGGATCTTATAGGCTCGGTACAGCATAGATCTAAAGGCTGCGGTCTTGTGGATTGTCGGATGGATAGACTTGTTGTTGATTGTAGTGTCCGTTTGCGTAGGTTTCCTGTAGATGTCAAACTCTATCTTGCTGTCTTTTCTCTCTAATGTGAGGTCCAGGAATTTGATCTTTTTGTTTTCTTCAAACTCGTAAACTAGTAAAGGTGAGGTTCGGGTGGTGGTTGTATAGTGTCTGCATCATCGTTTCGTGCTCCTGCTCCTGGGCTTGTCTGAAGATAACAAGAATGTCGTCTATATATCTAACATACAGTTTTACATCATGATTTTTTCTTAAATTCGTTAACATTTCTTTTTCCTGATGCTGTAAAAATATTTCTGACAAAATTGCCGAAAGTGAACTTCCCATAGCTAAACCATCTGTTTGTTCGTAAAATCTATTGTTGAATCAAAAATAATTTTGCTTCAAAACAGTCACAAGTAATTTTACAATCTGATTGACATATTCATCGTCTAAACTATTCTGTAAAAGCCTACATTTAACAAGATCTACAGTTTCGGATACAGGAATGTTTGTGTACAGATTTGCGATATCAAATTAGACTAGCCTACTATTCGAATCTATATCTATGTTCTTGACACGTTCAACAAATTCATACCTATTCTTTACATTGTATACATGTTCTAATTCTAAATCATTGCTGAGCTTACTTGCTAACAATTTTGAAACATTGTAGGTAGGAGCACATTTAAAGTTAACTAATGGTCTGATGGGTACATTCTTCTTGTGTATTTTTGGGATCCCTTTCATCACGGGCGCTTTAGAATTTAGGATGTTCATCTTCTGTCGACATTCTTCGGGAATCACTCTGGTGCATCTCTTCACGACGTCGGACAGCTCTCTTTGGTACTTCTGCGTTGGATCCTTTTTAGCTCTTTGAAGTTATTTTCTTTGATGAAATCTTCCGTCTTCTTTATATATTCTTCTTTTCCGAGCACTACAATGGCGTTGCTTTTGTCTGCTTTCACAACGATTGAGCTATTCTCTTCCAGTTTCTTCTTTATTTTGCTGCACGTCTTCAGTTCTTAATTTCTGCTGGGATCTATGTGTCCTTGGCTGGTGAAATCGTTGGCTGTTACTTCCTTCCGAACGGCATAATGGTCTACGTCTCTGAGTGATTTTACATTTGCTTCAACTTCAGTAGCTAGTAGTTCGTTTTCGCCCTTCTTCTTCATTGGGAAATTGTACTTCATTCCGTAGTTCAGTATTTTCGTTTCTTCTTCACTGAATTGAATGTCTGTAAGGTTGATGACTCTCTTCTGGAATTTGTGTTCTGTACTGGTCCTATCCAAGTCTTTATTAGGTGTATTCTTCTCTACGAGTTTGTCTAATTTGTAGTTTATCCGTAAATATTTCCTGTCCATGGCATCTTCAACCTCTTCACTGACGACTTCGTGTAGTAAATTCCATGCTATTAGTCCGTATGATCTCAAAAATTGTAGGTGGATGTCGTAGGCAATCTGGTTCAGTTCTTCTTTTTCACAGTACAGTTGTTTGATCATATTTTGGATGAATAATACCTCTCCTTGTTCCTTGGTTCTTTTAGCGGCAGTAGTGTTACAGTTGACTTTGATTTTAGCGTATTGTGGTGTAATTCTCTTCTTGATGCATTCTTTGTTTGAAGTAAATATCTGCAATCTTCATGGAAATCTTGATTCTTGTATCCCTATATTTTGCTGATAATTTTGCTTGACTAGCTTCACTAAATAACTTCTTGATCAGCATTGTACGTGTTATTAAATTTACTTAAAGTAAATAAAAGAAACGTCTTAAAACACTTAAAACATATATTTACGCTTATACTGTTACTCACAAGACGGTAAATATACAAAAAAGGTGGTAAGTAGTGATCGATTTCGATTGGACACTCCAATCATCATCAGACCCAATAGGCGAATGACAAGAATCTTGAATGGCGTCCCTACTTATACCCTATTGGCTACCGGAAGCACCGGCCAATACATTTTTATAAGTGCAACTGGAATCAAAATGTATTTGTTCATTAATCAACCTATTTCTATCTTTACATTTTTCCTTATAAATATACAATTCTTCCCAAGCATTCATTACATATCCTTTCTTACAATTCTTTAAAATATCTAGACTATCCTCCATTTTTCCTAGTGAGTGCCCATTTTGTAACAGGTGTTGTGCGACATTTGATCTTTCCGGTTTGTTGTTCTTCCATGCAGATATGTGGTTTTTGAAGCGGTTAACGAAGTTCACAGTCTGTCCAATGTAGAAGCTATCACAATCGTCACAATTGATTTTATATATGCCTGAAGTGTCGAATTTGTTACAATCTTCTATTTTTGGATGCAGTATTTTACTCATGGTGTTCTGAGTCCTGTAGGCTATTGAAACTCCGTATTTCTTGAATCTGTTAGCACTCCTTTGTGTTGTAGTCCCCGTGTAGCTAAATGTGATATATCTAGTGTTTTCCTCTTTTATCTCTTCTAATGTTGTTCTGCTGTGTAGTGTATTCTGTCTATCGATTTTCCTCCTCGTCTTCCTTGCGATGTCCTCTATCGTCTTGGTCCGAAATCCATTCACTTGAGCGATCTTCTAAATGGTGTCCAGTTCTTTTTTCCTATAGGTTTGGCTAAGTGGGATCTTATAGGCTCGGTACAGCATAGATCTAAAGGCTGCGGTCTTGTGGATTGTCGGATGGATAGACTTGTTGTTGATTGTAGTGTCCGTTTGCGTAGGTTTCCTGTAGATGTCAAACTCTATCTTGCTGTCTTTTCTCTCTAATGTGAGGTCCAGGAATTTGATCTTTTTGTTTTCTTCAAACTCGTTAGTAAAGGTTAGGTTCGGGTGGTGGTTGTTTAGTGTCTGCATCATCGTTTCGTGCTCCTGCTCCTGGGCTTGTCTGAAGATAACAAGAATGTCGTCTACATATCTAACATACAGTTTTACATCATGATTTTTTCTTAAATTCGTTAACATTTCTTTTTCCTGATGCTGTAAAAATATTTTTGACAAAATTGCCGAAAGTGGACTTCACATAGCTAAACCATCTGTTTGTTCGTAAAATCTATTGTTAAATCTAAAATAATTTTGCTTCAAAACAGTCACAAGTAATTTTACAATCTGATTGACATATTCATCGTCTAAACTATTCTGTAAAAGCCTACATTTAACAAGATCTACAGTTTCGGATACAGGTATGTTTGTGTACAGATTTGCGATATCAAATGAGACTAGCCTACTATTCGAATCTATGTCTATGTTCTTGACACGTTCAACAAATTCATAACTATTCTTTACATTGTATACATATTCTAATTCTAAATCATTGCTGAGCTTACTTGCTAACAATTTTGAAACATTGTAGGTAGGAGCACATTTAAAGTTAACTAATGGTCTGATGGGTACATTCTTCTTGTGTATTTTTGGGATCCCTTTCATCACGGGCGCTTTAGAATTTAGGATGTTCATCTTCTGTCGACATTCTTCGGGAATCACTCTGGTGCATCTCTTCACGACGTCGGACAGCTCTCTTTGGTACTTCTGCGTTGGATCCTTTTTCAGCTCTTTGAAGTTATTTTCTTTGATGAAATCTTCCGTCTTCTTTATATATTCTTCTTTTCCGAGCACTACAATGGCGTTGCTTTTGTCTGCTTTCACAACGATTGAGCTATTCTCTTCCAGTTTCTTCTTTATTTTGCTGCACGTCTTCAGTTCTTAATTTCTGCTGGGATCTATGTGTCCTTGGCTGGTGAAATCGTTGGCTGTTACTTCCTTCCGAACGGCATAATGGTCTACGTCTCTGAGTGATTTTACATTTGCTTCAACTTCAGTAGCTAGTAGTTCGTTTTCGCCCTTCTTCTTCATTTGGAAATTGTACTTCATTCCATAGTTCAGTATTTTCGTTTCTTCTTCACTGAATTGAATGTCTGTAAGGTTGATGACTCTCTTCTGGAATTTGTGTTCTGTACTGGTCCTATCCAAGTCTTTATTAGGTGTATTCTTCTCTACGAGTTTGTCTAATTTGTAGTTTATCCGTAAATATTTCCTGTCCATGGCATCTTCAACCTCTTCACTGACGACTTCGTGTAGTAAATTCCATGCTATTAGTCCGTATGATCTCAAAAATTGTAGGTGGATGTCGTAGGCAATCTGGTTCAGTTCTTCTTTTTCACAGTAAAGTTGTTTGATCATATTTTGGATGAATAATACCTCTCCTTGTTCCTTGGTTCTTTTAGCGGCAGTAGTGTTACAGTTGACTTTGATTTTAGCGTATTGTGGTGTAATTCTCTTCTTGATGCATTCTTTGTTTGAAGTAAATATCTGCAATCTTCATGGAAATCTTGATTCTTGTTTTCCTATATTTTGCTGCTAATTTTGCTTGACTAGCTTCACTAAATAACTTCTTGATCAGCATTGTACGTGTTATTAAATTTACTTAAAGTAAATAAAAGAAACGTCTTAAAACACTTAAAACATATATTTACGCTTATACTGTTACTCACAAGACGGTAAATATACAAAAAAGGTGGTAAGTAGTGATCGATTTCGATTGGACACTCCAATCATCATTAGACCCAATAGGCGAATGACAAGAATCTTGAATGGCGTCCCTACTTATACCCTATTGGCTACCGAAAGCACCGGCCAATACATTTTTATAAGTGCAACTGGAATCAAAATGTATTTGTTCATTAATCAACTTATTTCTATCTTTACATTTTTCCTTATAAATATACAATTCTTCCCAAGCATTCATTACATATCCTTTCTTACAATTCTTTAAAATATCTAGACTATCCTCCATTTTTCCTAGTGAGTGCCCATTTTGTAACAGGTGTTGTGCGACATTTGATCTTTCCGGTTTGTTGTTCCTCCATGCAGATATGTGGTTTTTGAAGCGGTTAACGAAGTTCACAGTCTGTCCAATGTAGAAGCTATCACAATCGTCACAATTGATTTTATATATGCCTGAAGTGTCGAATTTGTTACAATCTTCTATTTTTGGATGCAGTATTTTACTCATGGTGTTCTGAGTCCTGTAGGCTATTGAAACTCCGTATTTCTTGAATCTGTTAGCAATCCTTTGTGTTGTAGTCCCCGTGTCGCTAAATGTGATATATCTAGTGTTTTCCTCTTTTATCTCTTCTAATGTTGTTCTGCTGTGTAGTGTATTCTGTCTATCGATTTTCCTCCTCGTCTTCCTTGCGATGTCCTCTATCGTCTTGGTCCGAAATCCATTCACTTGAGCGATCTTCTTAATGGTGTCCAGTTCATTTTTCCTATTGGTTTGGCTAAGTGGGATCTTATAGGCTCGGTACAGCATAGATCTAAAGGCTGCGGTCTTGTGGATTGTCGGATGGATAGACTTGTTGTTGATTGTAGTGTCCGTTTGCGTAGGTTTCCTGTAGATGTCAAACTCTATCTTGCTGTCTTTTCTCTCTAATGTGAGGTCCAGGAATTTGATCTTTTTGTTTTCTTCAAACTCGTAAACTAGTAAAGGTGAGGTTCGGGTGGTGGTTGTATAGTGTCTGCATCATCGTTTCGTGCTCCTGCTCCTGGGCTTGTCTGAAGATAACAAGAATGTCGTCTATATATCTAACATACAGTTTTACATCATGATTTTTTCTTAAATTCGTTAACATTTCTTTTTCCTGATGCTGTAAAAATATTTTTGACAAAATTGCTGAAAGTGGACTTCCCATAGCTAAACCATCTGTTTGTTCGTAAAATCTATTGTTAAATCTAAAATAATTTTGCTTCAAAACAGTCACAAGTAATTTTACAATCTGATTGACATATTCATCGTCTAAACTATTCTGTAAAAGCCTACATTTAACAAGATCTACAGTTTCGGATACAGGTATGTTTGTGTACAGATTTGCGATATCAAATGAGACTAGCCTACTATTCGAATCTATGTCTATGTTCTTGACACGTTCAACAAATTCATAACTATTCTTTACATTGTATACATATTCTAATTCTAAATCATTGCTGAGCTTACTTGCTAACAATTTTGAAACATTGTAGGTAGGAGCACATTTAAAGTTAACTAATGGTCTGATGGGTACATTCTTCTTGTGTATTTTTGGGATCCCTTTCATCACGGGCGCTTTAGAATTTAGGATGTTCATCTTCTGTCGACATTCTTCGGGAATCACTCTGGTGCATCTCTTCACGACGTCGGACAGCTCTCTTTGGTACTTCTGCGTTGGATCCTTTTTCAGCTCTTTGAAGTTATTTTCTTTGATGAAATCTTCCGTCTTCTTTATATATTCTTCTTTTCCGAGCACTACAATGGCGTTGCTTTTGTCTGCTTTCACAACGATTGAGCTATTCTCTTCCAGTTTCTTCTTTATTTTGCTGCACGTCTTCAGTTCTTAATTTCTGCTGGGATCTATGTGTCCTTGGCTGGTGAAATCGTTGGCTGTTACTTCCTTCCGAACGGCATAATGGTCTACGTCTCTGAGTGATTTTACATTTGCTTCAACTTCAGTAGCTAGTAGTTCGTTTTCGCCCTTCTTCTTCATTGGGAAATTGTACTTCATTCCGTAGTTCAGTATTTTCGTTTCTTCTTCACTGAATTGAATGTCTGTAAGGTTGATGACTCTCTTCTGGAATTTGTGTTCTGTACTGGTCCTATCCAAGTCTTTATTAGGTGTATTCTTCTCTACGAGTTTGTCTAATTTGTAGTTTATCCGTAAATATTTCCTGTCCATGGCATCTTCAACCTCTTCACTGACGACTTCGTGTAGTAAATTCCATGCTATTAGTCCGTATGATCTCAAAAATTGTAGGTGGATGTCGTAGGCAATCTGGTTCAGTTCTTCTTTTTCACAGTAAAGTTGTTTGATCATATTTTGGATGAATAATACCTCTCCTTGTTCCTTGGTTCTTTTAGCGGCAGTAGTGTTACAGTTGACTTTGATTTTAGCGTATTGTGGTGTAATTCTCTTCTTGATGCATTCTTTGTTTGAAGTAAATATCTGCAATCTTCATGGAAATCTTGATTCTTGTTTTCCTATATTTTGCTGCTAATTTTGCTTGACTAGCTTCACTAAATAACTTCTTGATCAGCATTGTACGTGTTATTAAATTTACTTAAAGTAAATAAAAGAAACGTCTTAAAACACTTAAAACATATATTTACGCTTATACTGTTACTCACAAGACGGTAAATATACAAAAAAGGTGGTAAGTAGTGATCGATTTCGATTGGACACTCCAATCATCATCAGACCCAATAGGCGAATGACAAGAATCTTGAATGGCGTCCCTACTTATACCCTATTGGCTACCGAAAGCACCGGCCAATACATTTTTATAAGTGCAACTGGAATCAAAATGTATTTGTTTATTAATCAACTTATTTCTATCTTTACATTTTTCCTTATAAATATACAATTCTTCCCAAGCATTCATTACATATCCTTTCTTACAATTCTTTAAAATATCTAGACTATCCTCCATTTTTCCTAGTGAGTGCCCATTTTGTAACAGGTGTTGTGCGACATTTGATCTTTCCGGTTTGTTGTTCCTCCATGCAGATATGTGGTTTTTGAAGCGGTTAACGAAGTTCACAGTCTGTCCAATGTAGAAGCTATCACAATCGTCACAATTGATTTTATATATGCCTGAAGTGTCGAATTTGTTACAATCTTCTATTTTTGGATGCAGTATTTTACTCATGGTGTTCTGAGTCCTGTAGGCTATTGAAACTCCGTATTTCTTGAATCTGTTAGCAGTCCTTTGTGTTGTAGTCCCCGTGTAGCTAAATGTGATATATCTAGTGTTTTCCTCTTTTATCTCTTCTAATGTTGTTCTGCTGTGTAGTGTATTCTGTCTATCGATTTTCCTCCTCGTCTTCCTTGCGATGTCCTCTATCGTCTTGGTCCGAAATCCATTCACTTGAGCGATCTTCTAAATGGTGTCCAGTTCATTTTTCCTATTGGTTTGGCTAAGTGGGATCTTATAGGCTCGGTACAGCATAGATCTAAAGGCTGCGGTCTTGTGGATTGTCGGATGGATAGACTTGTTGTTGATTGTAGTGTCCGTTTGCGTAGGTTTCCTGTAGATGTCAAACTCTATCTTGCTGTCTTTTCTCTCTAATGTGAGGTCCAGGAATTTGATCTTTTTGTTTTCTTCAAACTCGTAAACTAGTAAAGGTGAGGTTCGGGTGGTAGTTGTTTAGTGTCTGCATCATCGTTTCGTGCTCCTGCTCCTGGGCTTGTCTGAAGATAACAAGAATGTCGTCTATATATCTAACATACAGTTTTACATCATGATTTTTTCTTAAATTCGTTAACATTTCTTTTTCCTGATGCTGTAAAAATATTTCTGACAAAATTGCCGAAAGTGGACTTCCCATAGCTAAACCATCTGTTTGTTCGTAAAATCTATTGTTGAATCAAAAATAATTTTGCTTCAAAACAGTCACAAGTAATTTTACAATCTGATTGACATATTCATCGTCTAAACTATTCTGTAAAAGCCTACATTTAACAAGATCTACAGTTTCGGATACAGGAATGTTTGTGTACAGATTTGCGATATCAAATGAGACTAGCCTACTATTCGAATCTATATCTATGTTCTTGACACGTTCAACAAATTCATACCTATTCTTTACATTGTATACATGTTCTAATTCTAAATCATTGCTGAGCTTACTTGCTAACAATTTTGAAACATTGTAGGTAGGAGCACATTTAAAGTTAACTAATGGTCTGATGGGTACATTCTTCTTGTGTATTTTTGGGATCCCTTTCATCACGGGCGCTTTAGAATTTAGGATGTTCATCTTCTGTCGACATTCTTCGGGAATCACTCTGGTGCATCTCTTCACGACGTCGGACAGCTCTCTTTGGTACTTCTGCGTTGGATCCTTTTTAGCTCTTTGAAGTTATTTTCTTTGATGAAATCTTCCGTCTTCTTTATATATTCTTCTTTTCCGAGCACTACAATGGCGTTGCTTTTGTCTGCTTTCACAACGATTGAGCTATTCTCTTCCAGTTTCTTCTTTATTTTGCTGCACGTCTTCAGTTCTTAATTTCTGCTGGGATCTATGTGTCCTTGGCTGGTGAAATCGTTGGCTGTTACTTCCTTCCGAACGGCATAATGGTCTACGTCTCTGAGTGATTTTACATTTGCTTCAACTTCAGTAGCTAGTAGTTCGTTTTCGCCCTTCTTCTTCATTGGGAAATTGTACTTCATTCCGTAGTTCAGTATTTTCGTTTCTTCTTCACTGAATTGAATGTCTGTAAGGTTGATGACTCTCTTCTGGAATTTGTGTTCTGTACTGGTCCTATCCAAGTCTTTATTAGGTGTATTCTTCTCTACGAGTTTGTCTAATTTGTAGTTTATCCGTAAATATTTCCTGTCCATGGCATCTTCAACCTCTTCACTGACGACTTCGTGTAGTAAATTCCATGCTATTAGTCCGTATGATCTCAAAAATTGTAGGTGGATGTCGTAGGCAATCTGGTTCAGTTCTTCTTTTTCACAGTAAAGTTGTTTG
Source organism: Macrosteles quadrilineatus (assembly GCF_028750875.1). Taxonomy (NCBI): domain Eukaryota; kingdom Metazoa; phylum Arthropoda; class Insecta; order Hemiptera; family Cicadellidae; genus Macrosteles; species Macrosteles quadrilineatus. The sequence goes on from NW_026542810.1 coordinate 126,660, forward strand.
ATCATATTTTGGATGAATAATACCTCTCCTTGTTCCTTGGTTCTTTTAGCGGCAGTAGTGTTACAGTTGACTTTGATTTTAGCGTATTGTGGTGTAATTCTCTTCTTGATGCATTCTTTGTTTGAAGTAAATATCTGCAATCTTCATGGAAATCTTGATTCTTGTATCCCTATATTTTGCTGCTAATTTTGCTTGACTAGCTTCACTAAATAACTTCTTGATCAGCATTGTACGTGTTATTAAATTTACTTAAAGTAAATAAAAGAAACGTCTTAAAACACTTAAAACATATATTTACGCTTATACTGTTACTCACAAGACGGTAAATATACAAAAAAGGTGGTAAGTAGTGATCGATTTCGATTGGACACTCCAATCATCATCAGACCCAATAGGCGAATGACAAGAATCTTGAATGGCGTCCCTACTTATACCCTATTGGCTACCGGAAGCACCGGCCAATACATTTTTATAAGTGCAACTGGAATCAAAATGTATTTGTTCATTAATCAACCTATTTCTATCTTTACATTTTTCCTTATAAATATACAATTCTTCCCAAGCATTCATTACATATCCTTTCTTACAATTCTTTAAAATATCTAGACTATCCTCCATTTTTCCTAGTGAGTGCCCATTTTGTAACAGGTGTTGTGCGACATTTGATCTTTCCGGTTTGTTGTTCTTCCATGCAGATATGTGGTTTTTGAAGCGGTTAACGAAGTTCACAGTCTGTCCAATGTAGAAGCTATCACAATCGTCACAATTGATTTTATATATGCCTGAAGTGTCGAATTTGTTACAATCTTCTATTTTTGGATGCAGTATTTTACTCATGGTGTTCTGAGTCCTGTAGGCTATTGAAACTCCGTATTTCTTGAATCTGTTAGCAGTCCTTTGTGTTGTAGTCCCCGTGTAGCTAAATGTGATATATCTAGTGTTTTCCTCTTTTATCTCTTCTAATGTTGTTCTGCTGTGTAGTGTATTCTGTCTATCGATTTTCCTCCTCGTCTTCCTTGCGATGTCCTCTATCGTCTTGGTCCGAAATCCATTCACTTGAGCGATCTTCTTAATGGTGTCCAGTTCATTTTTCCTATTGGTTTGGCTAAGTGGGATCTTATAGGCTCGGTACAGCATAGATCTAAAGGCTGCGGTCTTGTGGATTGTCGGATGGATAGACTTGTTGTTGATTGTAGTGTCCGTTTGCGTAGGTTTCCTGTAGATGTCAAACTCTATCTTGCTGTCTTGTCTCTCTAATGTGAGGTCCAGGAATTTGATCTTTTTGTTTTCTTCAAACTCGTTAGTAAAGGTTAGGTTCGGGTGGTGGTTGTTTAGTGTCTGCATCATCGTTTCGTGCTCCTGCTCCTGGGCTTGTCTGAAGATAACAAGAATGTCGTCTACATATCTAACATACAGTTTTACATCATGATTTTTTCTTAAATTCGTTAACATTTCTTTTTCCTGATGCTGTAAAAATATTTTTGACAAAATTGCCGAAAGTGGACTTCCCATAGCTTAACCATCTGGTTGTTCGTAAAATCTATTGTTAAATCTAAAATAATTTTGCTTCAAAACAGTCACAAGTAATTTTACAATCTGATTGACATATTCATCGTCTAAACTATTCTGTAAAAGCCTACATTTAACAAGATCTACAGTTTCGGATACAGGTATGTTTGTGTACAGATTTGCGATATCAAATGAGACTAGCCTACTATTCGAATCTATGTCTATGTTCTTGACACGTTCAACAAATTCATAACTATTCTTTACATTGTATACATATTCTAATTCTAAATCATTGCTGAGCTTACTTGCTAACAATTTTGAAACATTGTAGGTAGGAGCACATTTAAAGTTAACTAATGGTCTGATGGGTACATTCTTCTTGTGTATTTTTGGGATCCCTTTCATCACGGGCGCTTTAGAATTTAGGATGTTCATCTTCTGTCGACATTCTTCGGGAATCACTCTGGTGCATCTCTTCACGACGTCGGACAGCTCTCTTTGGTACTTCTGCGTTGGATCCTTTTTCAGCTCTTTGAAGTTATTTTCTTTGATGAAATCTTCCGTCTTCTTTATATATTCTTCTTTTCCGAGCACTACAATGGCGTTGCTTTTGTCTGCTTTCACAACGATTGAGCTATAAATGTTTTTGATCATAATATAAATACATAGTTTAAAGTTTTTTAATTATATATGAATGAAAACTTTTTAATGATGTTTTTGTAATTAATAATACATATATAATAATATTATAGGAAGGATAATATGCAAATAAATATTCACAGTTTTTTTTTTATCATAATATAAATACATATTTAAAAGTTTTTTATAATAATAATTATATATGAATAAACACTTTTTAGTAATGTTTTTGTAATTAATAATACAAATATAATAATATTATAGAAACGATAATATGAAAATAAATATTGACAGGTTTTTTTTATCATAATATAAATACATATTTTAAAGTTTTTTATAATAATAATTATATATGAATGAACACTTTTTAGTAATGTTTTTGTAATTAATATTACAAATATAATAATATTATAGAAACGATAATATGCAAATAGATATTGACAGGTTTTTTTGAACATAATATAAATACATAGTTGAAAGTTTTTTTATAATTATAATTATATATGAATGAACACTTTTTAATAATGTTTTTGTTATGAATTATACATATATAATAATATTATAGGAAGGATAATATACAAATAAATATATAAAAATGTTTTTGATCATAATATAAATACATATTTTATAATATTTTTATAATTATAATTATATATGAATGAACACTTTTTAATAATGTTTTTAATAATAATAATACATATATATTAATATTATAGTAAGGATAATATGCAATTAAATATTGACAGGTTTTTTTTATCATAATATAAATACATATTTTATAATTTTTATATAAAAATAATTATATATGAATGAACACTTTTTAATGATGTTTTTGTTATTAATAATACATATATAATAATATTATAGGAAGGATAATATACAAATAAATATATATAAATGTTTTTGATCATAATATAAATACATATTTTATAATATTTTTATAATAATAATTATATATGAATGAACACTTTTTAATGATGTTTTTGTAATTAATAATACATATATAATAATATTATAGGAAGGATAATATGCAAATAAATATTCACAGTTTTTTTTTTATCATAATATAAATACATATTTAAAAGTTTTTTATAATAATAATTATATATGAATGAACACTTTTTTGTAATGTTTTTGTAATTAATAATACAAATATAATAATATTATAGAAACGATAATATGAAAATAAATATTGACAGGTTTTTTTGATCATAATATAAATACATAGTTTAAAGTTTTTTTATAATTATAATTATATATGAATGAACACTTTTTAATAATGTTTTTGTTATGAATAATACATATATAATAATATTATAGGAAGGATAATATACAAATAAATATATAAAAATGTTTTTGATCATAATATAAATACATATTTTATAATATTTTTATAATTATAATTATATATGAATGAACACTTTTTAATAATGTTTTTAATAATAATAATACATATATATTAATATTATAGTAAGGATAATATGCAATTAAATATTGACAGGTTTTTTTTATCATAATATAAATACATATTTTATAATTTTTATATAAAAATAATTATATATGAATGAACACTTTTTAATGATGTTTTTGTTATTAATAATACATATATAATAATATTATAGGAAGGATAATATACAAATAAATATATATAAATGTTTTTGATCATAATATAAATACATATTTTATAATATTTTTATAATAATAATTATATATGAATGAACACTTTTGAATAATGTTTTTGTTATTAATAATACATATATAATAATATTATAGGAAGGATAATATACAAATAAATATATATAAATGTTTTTGATCATAACATAAATACATATTTTATAATATTTTTATAATAATAAATATATATGAATGAACACCTTTTAATAATGTTTTTGTTATTAATAATACATATATAATAATATTATAGGAAGGATAATATGCAAATAAATATTCACAGGTTTTTTTATCATAATATAAATACATATTTTAAAGTTTTTTATAATAATAATAATATATGAATGAACACTTTTTAGTAATGTTTTTGTAATTAATAATCCAAATATAATAATATTATAGAAACGATAATATGCAAATAAATATTGACAGGTTTTTTTGATCATAATATAAATACATAGTTTAAAGTTTTTTATAATTATAATTATATATGAATGAACACTTTTTAATAATGTTTTTGTTATGAATAATACATATATAATAATATTATAGGAAGGATAATATACAAATAAATATATATAAATGTTTTTCATCATAATATAAATACATATTTTATAATAATTTTATAATAATAATAATATATGAATGAACACTTTTTAATAATGTTTTTGTTATTAATAATACATATATAATAATATTATAGAAACGATAATATGCAAATAAATATTGACAGGTTTTTTGATCATAATATAAATACATAGTTTAAAGTTTTTTTATAATAATAATTATATATGAATGAACACTTTTTAGTAATGTTTTTGTAATTAATAATACAAATATAATAATATTATAGAAACGATAATATGCAAATAAATATTGACAGGTTTTTTTGGAAGGATAATATACAAATAAATATATATAAATGTTTTTGATCATAATATAAATACATATTTTATAATAATTTTATAATAATAATAATATATGAATGAACACTTTTTAATAATGTTTTTGTTATTAATAATACATATATAATAATATTATAGGAAGGATAATATGCAAATAAATATTCACAGGTTTTTTTATCATAATATAAATACATATTTTAAAGTTTTTTATAATAATAATAATATATGAATGAACACTTTTTAGTAATGTTTTTGTAATTAATAATACAAATATAATAATATTATAGAAACGATAATATGCAAATAAATATTGACAGGTTTTTTTGATCATAATATAAATACATAGTTTAAAGTTTTTTTATAATAATAATTATATATGAATGAACACTTTTTAGTAATGTTTTTGTAATTAATAATACAAATATAATAATATTATAGAAACGATAATATGCAAATAAATATTGACAGGTTTTTTTGATCATAATATAAATACATAGTTTAAAGTTTTTTTATAATAATAATTATATATGAATGAACACTTTTTAGTAATGTTTTTGTAATTAATAATACAAATATAATAATATTATAGAAACGATAATATGCAAATAAATATTGACAGGTTTTTTTGATCATAATATAAATACATAGTTTAAAGTTTTTTTTTATAATTATAATTATATATGAATGAACACTTTTTAATAATGTTTTTGTTATGAATAATACATATATAATAATATTATAGGAAGGATAATATACAAATAAATATATATAAATGTTTTTCATCATAATATAAATACATATTTTATAATATTTTTATAATAATAATTATATATGAATGAACACTTTTTAATAATGTTTTTGTTATTAATAATACATATATAATAATATTATAGGAAGGATAATATACAAATAAATATATATAAATGTTTTTGATCATAATATAAATACATATTTTATAATATTTTTATAATAATAATTAAATTTGAATGAACACTTTTTAATGATGTTTTTGTAATTAATAATACATATATAATAATATTATAGGAAGGATAATATGCAAATAAATATTCACAGTTTTTTTTATCATAATATAAATACATATTTAAAAGTTTTTTATAATAATAATTATATATGAATGAACACTTTTTAGTAATGTTTTTGTAATTAATAATACAAATATAATAATATTATAGAAACGATAATATGAAAATAAATATTGACAGGTTTTTTTGATCATAATATAAATACATAGTTTAAAGTTTTTTTATAATTATAATTATATATGAATGAACACTTTTTAATAATGTTTTTGTTATGAATAATACATATATAATAATATTATAGGAAGGATAATATACAAATAAATATATAAAAATGTTTTTGATCATAATATAAATACATATTTTAAAATATTTGTATAATTATAATTATATATGAATGTACACTTTTTAATAATGTTTTTAATAATAATAATACATATATATTAATATTATAGTAAGGATAATATGCAATTAAATTATTATTAATTACAAAAACATTACTTAAAAGTGTTCATTCATATATAATTATTATTATAAAAAAACTTTAAACTATGTATTTATATTATGATCAAAAAAACCGGTCAATATTTATTTGCATATTATCGTTTCTATAATATTATTATATTTGTATTATTAATTACAAAAACATTACTAAAAAGTGTTCATTCATATATAATTATTATTATAAAAAAACTTTAAACTATGTATTTATATTATGATCAAAAAAACCTGTCAATATTTATTTGCATATTATCGTTTCTATAATATTATTATATAACAAAAACATTATTAAAAAGTGTTCATTCATATATAATTATAATTATAAAAAAACTTTAAACTATGTATTTATATTATGATCAAAAAAACCTGTCAATATTTTTTTGCATATTATCGTTTCTATAATATTATTATATTTGTATTATTAATTACAAAAACATTACTAAAAAGTGTTCATTCATATATAATTATTATTATAAAAAACTTTAAAATATGTATTTATATTATGATAAAAAAAAACCTGTCAATATTTAATTGCATATTATCCTTACTATAATATTAATATATATGTATTATTATTATTAAAAACATTATTAAAAAGTGTTCATTCATTTTCTAATTATAATTATAAAAATATTATAAAATATGTATTTATATTATGATCAAAAACATTTTTATATATTTATTTGTATATTATCCTTCCTATAATATTATTATATATGTATTATTCATAACAAAAACATTATTAAAAAGTGTTCATTTATATATAATTATAATTATAAAAAAACTTTAAACTATGTATTTATATTATGATCAAAAACATTTATATATATTTATTTGTATATTATCCTTCCTATAATATTATTATATATGTATTATTCATAACAAAAACATTATTAAAAAGTGTTCATTCATATATAATTATAATTATAAAAAAAACTTTAAACTATGTATTTATATTATGATCAAAAAAACCTGTCAATATTTATTTGCATATTATCGTTTCTATAATATTATTATATTTGTATTATTAATTACAAAAACATTACTAAAAAGTGTTCATTCATATATTATTATTATTATAAAAAACTTTAAAATATGTATTTATATTATGATAAAAAAACCTGTGAATATTTATTTGCATATTATCCTTCCTATAATATTATTATATATGTATTATTAATAACAAAAACATTATTAAAAGGTGTTCATTCATATATAATTATTATTATAAAAATATTATAAAATATGTATTTATATTATGATCAAAAACATTTATATATATTTATTTGCATATTATCCTTCCTATAATATTATTATATATGTATTATTAATAACAAAAACATTATTCAAAAGTGTTTATTCATATATAATTATTATTATAAAAATATTATAAAATATGTATTTATATTATGATCAAAAACATTTTTATATATTTATTTGTATATTATCCTTCCTATAATATTATTATATATGTATTATTAATAACAAAAACATTATTAAAAAGTGTTCATTCATATATTATTATTATTATAAAATTATTATAAAATATGTATTTATATTATGATGAAAAACATTTATATATATTTATTTGTATATTATCCTTCCTATAATATTATTATATATGTATTATTCATAACAAAAACATTATTAAAAAGTGTTCATTCATATATAATTATAATTATAAAAAAACTTTAAACTATGTATTTATATTATGATCAAAAAAACCTGTCAATATTTATTTGCATATTATCGTTTCTATAATATTATTATATTTGGATTATTAATTACAAAAACATTACTAAAAAGTGTTCATTCATATATTATTATTATTATAAAAAACTTTAAAATATGTATTCATATTATGATAAAAAAACCTGTGAATATTTATTTGCATATTATCCTTCCTATAATATTATTATATATGTATTATTAATAACAAAAACATCATTAAAAAGTGTTCATTCATATATAATTATTTTTATATAAAAATTATAAAATATGTATTTATATTATGATAAAAAAAACCTGTCAATATTTAATTGCATATTATCCTTACTATAATATTAATATATATGTATTATTATTATTAAAAACATTATTAAAAAGTGTTCATTCATATATAATTATAATTATAAAAATATTATAAAATATATATTTATATTATGATCAAAAACATTTTTATATATTTATTTGTATATTATCCTTCCTATAATATTATTATATATGTATTATTCATAACAAAAACATTATTAAAAAGTGTTCATTCATATATAATTATAATTATAAAAAAACTTTAAACTATGTATTTATATTATGATCAAAAAAACCTGTCAATATTTATTTGCATATTATCGTTTCTATAATATTATTATATTTGGATTATTAATAACAAAAACATTATTAAAAAGTGTTCATTCATATATAATTATAATTAATTATAAAAATATTATAAAATATGTATTTATATTATGATCAAAAACATTTATATATATTTATTTGTATATTATCCTTCCTATAATATTATTATATATGTATTATTAATAACAAAAACATTATTAAAAAGTGTTCATTCATATATAATTATTATTATAAAAATATTATAAAATATGTATTTATATTATGATCAAAAACATTTATATATATTTATTTGTATATTATCCTTCCTATAATATTATTATATATGTATTATTAATAACAAAAACATTATTAAAAAGTGTTCATTCATATATTATTATTATTATAAAAATATTATAAAATATGTATTTATATTATGATCAAAAACATTTATATATATTTTTTTGTATATTATCCTTTCTATAATATTATTATATATGTATTATTCATAACAAAAACATTATTAAAAAGTGTTCATTCATATATAATTATAATTATAAAAAAACTTTAAACTATGTATTTATATTATGATCAAAAAACCTGTCAATATTTATTTGCATATTATCGTTTCTATAATATTATTATATTTGTATTATTAATTACAAAAACATTACTAAAAAGTGTTCATTCATATATAATTATTATTATAAAAAAACTTTAAACTATGAATTTATATTATGTTCAAAAAAACCTGTCAATATCTATTTGCATATTATCGTTTCTATAATATAATTATATTTGTATTATTAATTACAAAAACATTACTAAAAAGTGTTCATTCATATATAATTATTATTATAAAAAACTTTAAAATATGTATTTATATTATGATAAAAAAAAAACTGTGAATATTTATTTGCATATTATCCTTCCTATAATATTATTATATATGTATTATTAATTACAAAAACATCATTAAAAAGTGTTCATTCATATATAATTATTATTATAAAAATATTATAAAATATGTATTTATATTATGATCAAAAACATTTATATATATTTATTTGTATATTATCCTTCCTATAATATTATTATATATGTATTATTAATAACAAAAACATTATTCAAAAGTGTTCATTCATATAAAATTATTATTATAAAAATATTATAAAATATGTATTTATATTATGATCAAAAACATTTATATATATTTATTTGTATATTATCCTTCCTATAATATTATTATATATGTATTATTCATAACAAAAACATTATTAAAAAGTGTTCATTCATATATAATTATAATTATAAAAAAACTTTAAACTATGTATTTATATTATGATCAAAAAAACCTGTCAATATTTATTTGCATATTATCGTTTCTATAATATTATTATATTTGTATTATTAATTACAAAAACATTACTAAAAAGTGTTCATTCAAATATAATTATTATTATAAAAAAACTTTAAACTATGTATTTATATTATGATCAAAAAAAACCTTTCAATATTTATTTCCATATTATCGTTTCTATAATATTATTATATTTGGATTATTAATTACAATAACATTCCCCCCTGCGGTTTCGGGGTTAGAATAGAACCGCAGCCTTCCCGGGCTTGTCGTAAGAGGCGACTAAAAGGGTGACCGACGCTCTCACTGGGAGTCCTTGGGAGTGCCCCTGTTGTGTTTGCAGGGGTTGATGTGTGCTCTGCACTGCCGATGGGTATTCTCAGTGAGTCGTGAGAAACCAGCCACTTCGGTCCTTGGTCAGGGAGTGCGGCATGGATGTAGAGGTCGGGCTCTACATTGTGACGGGTGACCCCCGGCACGTCAGGTATCCGGTGCTGGGAAAACGGAGGTTGGGCCTCGGGGAACTGGGGTAGGGGCGCTGTCCCCGAGGGTATACCCGTTCCTGACTATTCCGGGCCGCCCCTTGCCGCACGATGCGCTGGTAAACACAAGATGGCTTTTATAACAAATACCCTGAACACATCTTTAATAAGTAGCTCGAATGAGCAAGAAAAGAAGTCGGAAGTAGAGCGAGACCCTTTTGGGCGAAGCTCCAAGGTCCAGAGATCGCCAACATTGAAAGGCGTGAAGACGTCCCCTCCACCTGCATCTTTCAGGTGTACAAAAGACTTGACTTTGGGATCTCCCTTGACAAGTGGAGAAGGAAACGGTGGACCACCCTCTAAGTCTGGTGAAGGGATGCCGGAGGAATCCCTAACAACAGCGTTAGATTTGGAAGTGTCGGGAATGGTACTTCTGCGTCAGCAATATCTCGACGCAGAAAATGACATTGAAAACCGGCTTCGAAACATGGAGCAGACCATAAAGGCAATGCTTGAAACCTTTAAGACGCAGAGAGGAGTTAACCAAGTGGTTAAAAATGGCATGGCTAAGCTCGAGGACGACCTTGGTTTTGTCTTCGCCTGCCGGCTGGTGAGCAAGGCGGCCATGGAAAGGATCGCCGAGAAGGTGGTGTCCCTACCTGACGACAATGCGCGACCTTCCAAGAAACGCAGGAGGCCTACATCAGAAAGCCCTCCAAAAAGAGAAGAGGTTGTTCAGACAGCAAAGCCTAAAGTTAAGGTCAAGGCGACCCAGACTTCTAGGTCCTTCTCTGACGTAGTTGCCGCTCCAGCGAAACCTCAACAGCCACAGCAACCTGCGACACCCATTGAGGGTAGCTCCCGAAAGGGGTCAGTCGTAGAAACACCATCTGGGACTGTGTGGGAAAAGCGCCTTACGAAAAAGGAGAAGAGGAAATTGAGGCACGCGGAAGTCGGCTCCAAGACATATGTGGCAGTGAGGGCGCAATCGACCGGCGTGGCCCAAGCTGTGCCTGGCTCGGCACTCGCTAAAAAGTCGCGGCCCAAAAAGCCCAGGACTGAGGCAATTTTGGTCAAGCCTTTGGAGGGAAGATCATTCGCCGAAGTCTTGGGTGTTATCAAGGCCAAGGCTAAGCCAGAGCAAACCGACACGGTTGTACGGTCGATTAGACAAACCCGGGACGGGGACGTCCTCCTCGAACTGGGTAAGTCTAAAGATAAAGCCGCCTTTGCTGCCGAACTAAAGGCAGCTGTGGAAGGTCAGGGCACCGTTCGTGCTCTCGAACCCAAGACGTCCGTCGAGGTTCGGGATATGGATTGTGTGTCAACGGAGGATGACGTCATTGATGCCCTAAAAAAAGCTGTCCCCGAGCTTGCCGGACAAACGGCTAGTCTGAGGGTGTGGCTCACGAAACCAAACCGGAGTCAACAGCGGATGGCGGTCGCCGAAATGGCAGACGCAAACGCCAGTAAGGTTTTGGCACTCCAGCATTTGAGGGTTGGATGGGTTAATTGCAGGTTGAGACGGAGGGTGGAAGTAACGAGGTGTTTTAAATGCCTTGATTTCGGCCATTCCTCCCGAAACTGCGAAGGGCCCGACCGAGGCAAGAACTGCCTTCGATGCGGGGAGGTGGGTCACACTCGTAGGGACTGTAAAGTTGAGACCTGTTTCCTCTGTAAGGAGAAAGGCCTCAATGATAAAAACGCTAAACATATAGCTGGGTCTGGGCAGTGCAGTGCATTTAAAGGCGCACTACAACAAGCGAAAGCCCAACCACGAAGATAAGGATCCTCCAGTGCAATGTAGATCGATCCAGGACGGCTGACGCGCTTCTCAGTCAGCTTGCCCTCGAACACGGTGTTGACGCGCTCTTGGTCAGCGAACAGTACCAGTACCGGGACAGGGACCCATCTCTTTGGTTTCCCGATACACTTGGTACTGCTGCGTTCTGGGTTCGTAATACAGCTAAAGTGCAGGTAAGGAGTCACGCGAAGGGCCGAGGATTCGTTTGGGTCCGGTGCGGGGATGTCACTTACTTTAGTGTATACCTCACCCCCAACGAGGCTATCCGTGACTTTCGTGGAAAGATAGACCGCCTGGAAGAGAGCGTGCGCGATACCGCCGGGCACGTTGTCGTGGCGGGGGATTTCAATGCTAGGGCTGTCGAGTGGGGAATGACTCTCACTAATTCCCGGGGGAAGTACATCCTGGACTTTGCTGCCAGGGCTGGACTTGTTGTCATAAACGAGGGCAACACGCCAACTTTCCAGCGTCCCGGAATGAGGGGAACGATCCCAGACATCACGCTTGCATCTGAGTCCCTCTTGCCGAGGATACGAGCCTGGAGAGTCCTAGAGGATTATACGGCCAGTGACCACCAGTACATCATTTTTGATGTCATGGATAGTCATCAGAGACAAGCTACCGTGTCTCGGCAGGTGCCCGTTCGGTGGAACACCAAAAAGCTGGACGTGGCCAAATTCACCGAAGTCATACTACGGGGAGAGCCAGTGGTACCTGCTGCATCCGGCGTGGCTCACGCAGAGACATCAGTTACATCATTGATGAGGCTGATAGTCTCGGCCTGCGAAGAGTCAATGCCTCGCAGGATATCCCGGTGCGATAAGCGACCTGTGTACTGGTGGACAACCGAGATCGCAGAACTACGACGGGCAGCATTGAGAGCCAGACGTCTTGCTACCAGGGCTAGAGAACCTGAAGATAGACGTCTTAAGTCTGACGCTTACAAGGTGGCAAGGAAGTCTCTTCGCCGGGCCATTAACCGGAGCAAACGCAGTTGCTGGGAGAAATTAAGGGACGATGTCGATTCCGATCCGTGGGGCCTTGGTTACAAGATAGTAACCAAGAAGCTTGGCACCCGCTCTCCACCTTCCGTTATGGACGGGGCCTCTATGGAGAGGATCGTAAAGTCCCTTTTCCCGACTCACACACTGCGTCCATTGCGGGAGTTCGGAAGGGTGGACGACGTACCGCTTTTCAGTCTCGAGGAGTTGGAGGCGGCCGTTCTGTCCCTGAAGAACAACAAGGCTCCTGGACCGGATGGGGTACCTGGTGAGGCCCTGAAGAAAGTCTTTTCAATAAACCCACAAATCCTTTTGAGCACGTACAATGCCTGTCTGGCCGAGGGGAAGTTTCCCTTCTGCTGGAAAACAGCTAGGCTTGTGCTCGTGGGGAAGGGAAAAGGAAACCCAGACCTACCCTCCTCTTACAGACCTCTCTGTATGTTGGACACTGCTGGGAAAGTCTTGGAAAAGTTGATCCGTTCCCGACTGAATTCAGCCGTGGTTGCTGCAGGGAATCTATCCCCTCGTCAGTACGGTTTCAGGAAGGGACGGTCAACGGTTGACGCTATTGAGGAGGTAAAGCGAGCCGTAATGAGAGCTGAGGAGTTTAACAACTATTCTCGTCGGGTTGTGCTGCTTGTAACACTTGATGTGCGAAACGCATTTAATTCCGCGAGGTGGTGCGATATGCTCGACGCACTGGAGAACACTTTCCACGTCCCGGCATACCTCATGCGCATGATAGAGGACTACCTCCGGTACCGCCTCATCATTTACGACACTACAGAAGGCTCCAGGACGATGGATGTAACTTCTGGTGCTGCTCAAGGATCCATACTGGGCCCGGACCTCTGGAACGTCGCCTACGACAGCCTCTTGAGATCCGAGATGCCTGAGGAAACCGTCCTAGTTGGGTATGCAGATGACGTTGCGGCTTTAATAGCTGCACGTAGCATTGAGCTTGCCCAGCTGAAACTAAATCGAGTCATGCGAACCATTAACGCATGGATGGCAGAACATGGTCTCTCGCTCGCTCTGAGCAAAACTGAGATTGTCATTCTGACTAAAAAGAGGATTGACACCATCGTGCCTTTGATGGTGGGGAACGTTGAAGTCCAAACCACTCGTGCCGCAAAGTACCTTGGGGTCATGGTGGACAGCAAGCTCAGCTGGCGAGACCAGATCACCCGTACGGCGGACAAGGCCGCTAAAATGGTTTCTTCCCTTAGTCGGTTAATGGCCAATGTCGGAGGTCCACGGTCCAGCCGCAGAAGGCTGTTGATGTCTGCGGTCCAGTCAGTGCTCCTGTACGGTGCGGAGGTCTGGGCAGACGCTCTCAATAAGGAGGTATATAGGATGCGGCTCGCCCGAGTGCAGCGTCAGGCAGCACTAAGGGTAGCATCTGCCTATCGAACAGTGTCCGAACCCGCCGTCCTGGTGGTTGCTGGAGTCATCCCCGTCAAACTTTTGGCGGCGGAGAGGAAGGCAATTTATCAGCGCCGTGGGGAGGACCAGGCAAGTATTGAGGAACGCACCCGGACCTTCCAGCTGTGGCAGGAGAGCTGGGAACAGGAGACAAGGGGGCTCTGGACCAGGCGACTGATACAACAGGTCCAACCTTGGGTTAATCGGCGGTGCGGAGAGGTGAACTTCTACCTCACCCAATTTCTGACGGGTCACGGCTTTTTCCGGTCGTACTTGTTCAGGATGGGCAAAGCCGTGTCACCCGATTGCATATACTGCCCAGGCATTCCCGATGACGTGGAACACACTTTCTTCCACTGCCAGCATTGGGAAAGGCCCCGCCTAGAGGCTCAACAGTTCGTAGGACTGCTGTCGGTGGACACGGTCATACCGATGATGATGGAGGGTGAGGACAATTGGACCTGTGTGTCACTTTACATCCAGGGTGTTCTCCGCGCCAAGAAGCTTGACCTCGACCGGGATGCGGTGTAGGTCAAAAAATAAATAATGCCAGAAACGGTGCGAGCCCTGTGGGCTTAGGTCACATGTTGGCCTGACTTGAAGTAATGTGACAAACAATTCCAGGTCTGTGTCCAACAGAGTAGAGGGGGTTTTTTAGTGAGTAGTCTGTGATAAACTCAGGAGTCTCACACTACAGGCTGGCTACCTGTGTGCGTAAAAGCATTTTCCCTCCTCACCCTAAAAAAAAAAAAAAAAAAAAAAAAAAAAAAAAAAAAAAAAAAAAAAATTACAATAACATTACTAAAAAGTGTTCATTCATATATTATTATTATTATAAAAAACTTTAAAATATGTATTTATATTATGATAAAAAACCTGTGAATATTTATTTGCATATTATTCTTCCTATAATATAATTATATATGTATTATTAATAACAAAAACATTATTAAAAAGTGTTCATTCATATATAATTATTATTATAAAAATATTATAAAATATGTATTTATATTATGATCAAAAACATTTATATATATATTTATTTGTATATTATCCTTCCTATAATATTATTATATATATATTATTAATAACAAAAACATTATTCAAAAGTGTTCATTCATATATAATTATTATTATAAAAATATTATAAAATATGTATTTATATTATGATCAAAAACATTTATATATATTTATTTGTATATTATCCTTCCTATAATATTATTAAATATGTATAATTAATAACAAAAACATCATTAAAAAGTGTTCATTCATATATAATTATTTTTATATAAAAATTATAAAATATGTATTTATATTATTATAAAAAAAACCTGTCAATATTTAATTGCTTATTATCCTTACTATAATATTAATATATATGTATTATTATTATTAAAAACATTATTAAAAAGTGTTCATTCATATATAATTATCATTATAAAAATATTATAAAATATGTATTTATATTATGATCAAAAACATTTTTATATATTTATTTGTATATTATCCTTCCTATAATATTATTATATATGTATTATTCATAACAAAAACATTATTAAAAAGTGTTCATTCATATATTATTATTATTATAAAAATATTATAAAATATGTATTTATATTATGATCAAAAACATTTATATATATTTATTTGTATATTACCCTTCCTATAATATTATTATATATGTATTATTCATAACAAAAACATTATTAAAAAGTGTTCATTCATATATAATTATAATTATAAAAAAACTTTAAACTATGTATTTATATTATGATCAAAAAAACCTGTCAATATTTATTTGCATATTATCGTTTCTATAATATTATTATATTTGTATTATTAATTACAAAAACATTACTAAAAAGTGTTCATTCATATATAATTATTATTAAAAAAAAATTTAAAATATGTATTTATATTATGATAAAAAAAACCTGTGAATATTTATTTGCATATTATCCTTCCTATAATATTATTATATATGTATTATTAATTACAAAAACATCATTAAAAAGTGTTCATTCATATATAAATATTTTTATATAAAAATTTTAAAATATGTATTTATATTATGATAAAAAAAAACTGTCAATATTTAATTGCATATTATCCTTACTATAATATTAATATATATGTATTATTATTATTAAAAACATTATTAAAAAGTGTTCATTCATATATAATTATAATTATAAAAATATTATAAAATATGTATTTATATTATGATAAAAAAAAACTGTGAATATTTATTAGCATATTATCCTTCCTATAATATTATTATATATGTATTATTAATTACAAAAACATCATTAAAAAGTGTTCATTCATATATAATTATTATTATAAAAATATTATAAAATATGTATTTATATTATGATCAAAAACATTTATATATATTTATTTGTATATTATCCTTCCTATAATATTATTATATATGTATTATTAATAACAAAAACATTATTCAAAAGTATTCATTCATATAAAATTATTATTATAAAAATATTAAAAATATGTATTTATATTATGATCAAAAACATTTATATATATTTATTTGTATATTATCCTTCCTATAATATTATTATATATGTATTATTAATAACAAAAACATTATTAAAAAGTGTTCATTCATATATAATTATTTGTATATAAAAATTTTAAAATATGTATTTATATTATGATAAAAAAAACCTGTCAATATTTAATTGCATATTATCCTTACTATAATATTAATATATATGTATTATTATTATTAAAAACATTATTAAAAAGTGTTCATTCATATATAATTATAATTATAAAAATATTATAAAATATGTATTTATATTATGATCAAAAACATTTATATATATTTATTTGTATATTATCCTTCCTATAATATTATTATATATGTATTATTAATAACAAAAACATTATTAAAAAGTGTTCATTCATATATAATTATTATTATAAAAATATTATAAAATATGTATTTATATTATGATCAAAAACATTTATATATATTTATTTGTATATTATCCTTCCTATAATATTATTATATATGTATTATTCATAACAAAAACATTATTAAAAAGTGTTCATTCATATATTATTATTATTATAAAAATATTATAAAATATGTATTTATATTATGATCAAAAACATTTATATATATATATTTGTATATTATCCTTCCTATAATATTATTATATATGTATTATTCATAACAAAAACATTATTAAAAAGTGTTCATTCATATATAATTATAATTATAAAAAAACTTTAAACTATGTATTTATATTATGATCAAAAAAACCTGTCAATATTTATTTGCATATTATCGTTTCTATAATATTATTATATTTGTATTATTAATTACAAAAAAATTACTAAAAAGTGTTCATTCATATATAATTATTATTATAAAAAAACTTTAAACTATGTATTTATATTATGATCAAAAAAACCTGTGAATATTTATTTGCATATTATCCTTCCTATAATATTATTATATATGTATTATTAATAACAAAAACATTATTAAAAAGTGTTCATTCATATATAATTATTATTATAAAAATATTATAAAATATGTATTTATATTATGATCAAAAACATTTATATATATTTATTTGTATATTATCCTTCCTATAATATTATTATATATGTATTATTAATAACAAAAACATTATTCAAAAGTGTTTATTCATATATAATTATTATTATAAAAATATTATAAAATATGTATTTATATTATGATCAAAAACATTTATATATATTTATTTGTATATTATCCTTCCTATAATATTATTATATATGTATTATTAAAACAAAAACATCATTAAAAAGTGTTCATTCATATATAATAATTTTTATATAAAAATTATAAAATATGTATTTATATTACGATAAAAAAAAACCTGTGAATATTTATTTGCATATTATCCTTCCTATAATATTATTATATATGTATTATTAATTACAAAAACATCATTAAAAATTGTTCATTCATATATAATTATTTTTATATAAAAATTTTAAAATATGTATTTATAATATGATAAAAAAAACCTGTCAATATTTAATTGCATATTATCCTTACTATAATATTAATATATATGTATTATTATTATTAAAATCATTATTAAAAAGTGTTCATCATATATAATTATAATTATAAAAATATTATAAAATATGTATTTATATTATGATCAAAAACATTTATATATATTTATTTGTATATTATCCTTCCTATAATATTATTATATATGTATTATTAATAACAAAAACATTATTAAAAAGTGTTCATTCATATATAATTATTATTATAAAAATATTATAAAATATGTATTTATATTATGATCAAAAACATTTATATATATTTATTTGTATATTATCCTTCCTATAATATTATTATATATGTATTATTAATAACAAAAACATTATTAAAAAGTGTTCATTCATATACAATTATTATTATAAAAATATTATAAAATATGTATTTATATTATGATCAAAAACATTTATATATATTTATTTGTATATTATCCTTCCTATAATATTATTATATATGTATTATTCATAACAAAAACATTATTAAAAAGTGTTCATTCATATATAATTATTATTATAAAAATATTATAAAATATGTATTTATATTATGATCAAAAACATTTATATATATTTATTTGTATATTATCCTTCCTATAATATTATTATATATGTATTATTCATAACAAAAACATTATTAAAAAGTGTTCATTCATCTATAATTATAATTATAAAAAAACTTTAAACTATGTATTTATATTATGATCAAAAAAACCTGTCAATATTTATTTGCATATTATCGTTTCTATAATATTATTATATTTGTATTATTAATTACAAAAACATTACTAAAAAGTGTTCATTCAAATATAATTATTATTATAAAAAAACTTTAAACTATGTATTTATATTATGATCAAAAAAACCTTTCAATATTTATTTCCATATTATCGTTTCTATAATATTATTATATTTGGATTATTAATTACAATAACATTACTAAAAAGTGTTCATTCATATATTATTATTATTATAAAAAACTTTAAAATATGTATTTATATTATGATAAAAAACCTGTGAATATTTATTTGCATATTATTCTTCCTATAATATAATTATATATGTATTATTAATAACAAAAACATTATTAAAAAGTGTTCATTCATATATAATTATTATTATAAAAATATTATAAAATATGTATTTATATTATGATCAAAAACATTTATATATATATTTATTTGTATATTATCCTTCCTATAATATTATTATATATATATTATTAATAACAAAAACATTATTCAAAAGTGTTCATTCATATATAATTATTATTATAAAAATATTATAAAATATGTATTTATATTATGATCAAAAACATTTATATATATTTATTTGTATATTATCCTTCCTATAATATTATTAAATATGTATTATTAATAACAAAAACATCATTAAAAAGTGTTCATTCATATATAATTATTTTTATATAAAAATTATAAAATATGTATTTATATTATTATAAAAAAAACCTGTCAATATTTAATTGCTTATTATCCTTACTATAATATTAATATATATGTATTATTATTATTAAAAACATTATTAAAAAGTGTTCATTCATATATAATTATAATTATAAAAATATTATAAAATATGTATTTATATTATGATCAAAAACATTTTTATATATTTATTTGTATATTATCCTTCCTATAATATTATTATATATGTATTATTCATAACAAAAACATTATTAAAAAGTGTTCATTCATATATAAATATAATTATAAAAAAACTTTAAACTATGTATTTATATTATGATCAAAAAAACCTGTCAATATTTATTTTCATATTATCGTTTCTATAATATTATTATATTTGTATTATTAATTACAAAAACATTACTAAAAAGTGTTCATTCATATATAATTATTATAAAAAAAAAATTTAAAATATGTATTTATATTATGATAAAAAAAACCTGTGAATATTTATTTGCATATTATCCTTCCTATAATATTATTATATATGTATTATTAATTACAAAAACATCATTAAAAAGTGTTCATTCATATATAAATATTTTTATATAAAAATTTTAAAATATGTATTTATATTATGATAAAAAAAAACTGTCAATATTTAATTGCATATTATCCTTACTATAATATTAATATATATGTATTATTATTATTAAAAACATTATTAAAAAGTGTTCATTCATATATAATTATAATTATAAAAATATTATAAAATATGTTTTTATATTATGATCAAAAACATTTATATATATTTATTTGTATATTATCCTTCCTATAATATTATTATATATGTATTATTCATAACAAAAACATTATTAAAAAGTGTTCATTCATATATAATTATAATTATAAAAAAACTTTAAACTATGTATTTATATTATGATCAAAAAAACCTGTCAATATTTATTTTCATATTATCGTTTCTATAATATTATTATATTTGTATTATTAATTACAAAAACATTACTAAAAAGTGTTCATTCATATATAATTATTATTATAAAAATATTATAAAATATGTATTTATATTATGATAAAAAAAAACTGTGAATATTTATTTGCATATTATCCTTCCTATAATATTATTATATATGTATTATTAATTACAAAAACATCATTAAAAAGTGTTCATTCATATATAATTATTATTATAAAAATATTATAAAATATGTATTTATATTATGATCAAAAACATTTATATATATTTATTTGTATATTATCCTTCCTATAATATTATTATATATGTATTATTAATAACAAAAACATTATTCAAAAGTATTCATTCATATAAAATTATTATTATAAAAATATTAAAAATATGTATTTATATAATGATCAAAAACATTTATATATATTTATTTGTATATTATCCTTCCTATAATATTATTATATATGTATTATTAATAACAAAAACATCATTAAAAAGTGTTCATTCATATATAATTATTTTTATATAAAAATTTTAAAATATGTATTTATAATATGATAAAAAAAACCTGTCAATATTTAATTGCATATTATCCTTACTATAATATTAATATATATGTATTATTATTATTAAAAACATTATTAAAAAGTGTTCATTCATATATAATTATAATTATAAAAATATTATAAAATATGTATTTATATTATGATCAAAAACATTTATATATATTTATTTGTATATTATCCTTCCTATAATATTATTATATATGTATTATTAATAACAAAAACATTATTAAAAAGTGTTCATTCATATATAATTATTATTATAAAAATATTATAAAATATGTATTTATATTATGATCAAAAACATTTATATATATTTATTTGTATATTATCCTTCCTATAATATTATTATATATGTATTATTCATAACAAAAACATTATTAAAAAGTGTTCATTTATATATTATTATTATTATAAAAATATTATAAAATATGTATTTATATTATGATCAAAAACATTTATATATATTTATTTGTATATTATCCTTCCTATAATATTATTATATATGTATTATTCATAACAAAAACATTATTAAAAAGTGTTCATTCATATATAATTATAATTATAAAAAAACTTTAAACTATGTATTTATATTATGATCAAAAAAACCTGTCAATATTTATTTGCATATTATCGTTTCTATAATATTATTATATTTGTATTATTAATTACAAAAAAATTACTAAAAAGTGTTCATTCATATATAATTATTATTATAAAAAAACTTTAAACTATGTATTTATATTATGATCAAAAAAACCTGTGAATATTTATTTGCATATTATCCTTCCTATAATATTATTATATATGTATTATTAATAACAAAAACATTATTAAAAAGTGTTCATTCATATATAATTATTATTATAAAAATATTATAAAATATGTATTTATATTATGATCAAAAACATTTATATATATTTATTTGTATATTATCCTTCCTATAATATTATTATATATGTATTATTAATAACAAAAACATTATTCAAAAGTGTTTATTCATATATAATTATAATTATAAAAATATTATAAAATATGTATTTATATTATGATCAAAAACATTTATATATATTTATTTGTATATTATCCTTCCTATAATATTATTATATATGTATTATTAAAACAAAAACATCATTAAAAAGTGTTCATTCATATATAATTATTTTTATATAAAAATTATAAAATATGTATTTATATTATGATAAAAAAAAACCTGTCAATATTTAATTGCATATTATCCTTACTATAATATTAATATATATGTATTATTATTATTAAAAACATTATTAAAAAGTGTTCATTCATATATAATTATAATTATAAAAATATTATAAAATATGTATTTATATTATGATCAAAAACATTTTTATATATTTATTTGTATATTATCTTTCCTATAATATTATTATATATGTATTATTCATAACAAAAACATTATTAAAAAGTGTTCATTCATATATAATTATAATTATAAAAAAACTTTAAACTATGTATTTATATTATGATCAAAAAAACCTGTCAATATTTATTTTCATATTATCGTTTCTATAATATTATTATATTTGTATTATTAATTACAAAAACATTACTAAAAAGTGTTCATTCATATATAATTATTATTATAAAAAACTTTAAAATATGTATTTATATTATGATAAAAAAACCTGTGAATATTTATTTGCATATTATCCTTCCTATAATATTATTATATATGTATTATTAATTACAAAAACATCATTAAAAATTGTTCATTCATATATAATTATTTTTATATAAAAATTTTAAAATATGTATTTATAATATGATAAAAAAAACCTGTCAATATTTAATTGCATATTATCCTTACTATAATATTAATATATATGTATTATTATTATTAAAATCATTATTAAAAAGTGTTCATCATATATAATTATAATTATAAAAATATTATAAAATATGTATTTATATTATGTTAAAAAACATTTATATATATTTATTTGTATATTATCCTTCCTATAATATTATTATATATGTATTATTAATAACAAAAACATTATTAAAAAGTGTTCATTCATATATAATTATTATTATAAAAATATTATAAAATATGTATTTATATTATGATCAAAAACATTTTTATATATTTATTTGTATATTATCCTTCCTATAATATTATTATATATGTATTATTCATAACAAAAACATTATTAAAAAGTGTTCATTCATATAAAATTATAATTATAAAAAAACTTTAAACTATGTATTTATATTATGATCAAAAAAACCTGTCAATATTTATTTGCATATTATCGTTTCTATAATATTATTATATTTGTATTATTAATTACAAAAACATTACTAAAAAGTGTTCATTCATATATAATTATTATTATAAAAAAACTTTAAACTATGTATTTATATTATGATCAAAAAAACCTGTCAATATTTATTTGCATATTATCGTTTCTATAATATTATTATATTTGTATTATTAATTACAAAAACATTACTAAAAAGTGTTCATTCATATATAATTATTATTATAAAAAAACTTTAAACTATGCACTTATATTATGATCAAAAAAACCTGTCAATATTTATTTGCATATTATCGTTTCTATAATATTATTATATTTGGATTATTAATTACAAAAACATTACTAAAAAGTGTTCATATATTATTATTATTATAAAAAACTTTAAAATATGTATTTATATTATGATAAAAAAACCTGTGAATATTTATTTGCATATTATCCTTCCTATAATATTATTATATATGTATTATTAATAACAAAAACATTATTAAAAAGTGTTCATTCATATATAATTATTATTATAAAAATATTATAAAATATGTATTTATATTATGATCAAAAACATTTATATATATTTATTTGTATATTATCCTTCCTATAATATTATTATATATGTATTATTAATAACAAAAACATTATTCAAAAGTGTTCATTCATATATAATTATTATTATAAAAATATTATAAAATATGTATTTATATTATGATCAAAAACATTTATATATATTTATTTGTATATTATCCTTCCTATAATATTATTATATATGTATTATTAATAACAAAAACATCATTAAAAAGTGTTCATTCATATATAATTATTGTTATATAAAAATTATAAAATATGTATTTATATCATGATAAAAAAAAACCTGTCAATATTTAATTGCATATTATCCTTACTATAATATTAATATATATGTATTATTATTATTAAAAACATTATTAAAAAGTGTTCATTCACATATAATTATAATTAAAAAAATATTATAAAATATGTATTTATATTATGATCAAAAACATTTTTATATATTTATTTGTATATTATCCTTCCTATAATATTATTATATATGTATTATTCATAACAAAAACATTATTAAAAAGTGTTCATTCATATATAATTATAATTATAAAAAAACTTTAAACTATGTATTTATATTATGATCAAAAAAACCTGTCAATATTTATTTTCATATTATCGTTTCTATAATATTATTATATTTGTATTATTAATTACAAAAACATTACTAAAAAGTGTTCATTCATATATAATTATTATTATAAAAAACTTTTAAATATGTATTTATATTATGATAAAAAAAAACTGTGAATATTTATTTGCATATTATCCTTCCTATAATATTATTATATATGTATTATTAATTACAAAAACATCATTAAAAAGTGTTCATTCATATATAATTATTATTATAAAAATATTATAAAATATGTATTTATATTATGATCAAAAACATTTATATATATTTATTTGTATATTATCCTTCCTATAATATTATTATATATGTATTATTAATAACAAAAACATCATTAAAAAGTGTTCATTCATATATAATTATTTTTATATAAAAATTATAAAATATGTATTTATATTATGATAAAAAAAAACCTGTCAATATTTAATTGCATATTATCCTTACTATAATATTAATATATATGTATTATTATTATTAAAAACATTATTAAAAAGTGTTCATTCATATATAATTATAATTATAAAAATATTATAAAATATGTATTTATATTATGATCAAAAACATTTTTATATATTTATTTGTATATTATCCTTCCTATAATATTATTATATATGTATTATTCATAACAAAAACATTATTAAAAAGTGTTCATTCATATATAATTATAATTATAAAAAAACTTTAAACTATGTATTTATATTATGATCAAAAAAACCTGTCAATATTTATTTTCATATTATCGTTTCTATAATATTATTATATTTGTATTATTAATTACAAAAACATTACTAAAAAGTGTTCATTCATATATAATTATTAATATAAAAAACTTTTAAATATGTATTTATATTATGATAAAAAAAACTGTGAATATTTATTTGCATATTATCCTTCCTATAATATTATTATATATGTATTATTAATAACAAAAACATTATTCAAAAGTGTTCATTCATATATAATTATTATTATAAAAATATTATAAAATATGTATTTATATTATGATCAAAAACATTTTTATATATTTATTTGTATATTATCCTTCCTATAATATTATTATATATGTATTATTAATAACAAAAACATTATTAAAAAGTGTTCATTCATATATTATTATTATTATTATAAAATTATTATAAAATATGTATTTATATTATGATCAAAAACATTTATACATATTTATTTGTATATTATCCTTCCAAAAAAACCTGTCAATATTTATTTGCATATTATCGTTTCTATAATATTATTATATATGTATTATTAATAACAAAAACATTATTAAAAAGTGTTCATTCATATATTATTATTATTATAAAATTATTATAAAATATGTATTTATATTATGATGAAAAACATTTATATATATTTATTTGTATATTATCCTTCCTATAATATTATTATATATGTATTATTCATAACAAAAACATTATTAAAAAGTGTTCATTCATATATTATTATTATTATAAAAAACTTTAAAATATGTATTTATATTATGATAAAAAAACCTGTGAATATTTATTTGCATATTATCCTTCCTATAATATTATTATATATGTATTATTAATAACAAAAACATCATTAAAAAGTGTTCATTCATATATAATTATTTTTATATAAAAATTATAAAATATGTATTTATATTATGATAAAAAAAACCTGTCAATATTTAATTGCATATTATCCTTACTATAATATTAATATATATGTATTATTATTATTAAAAACATTATTAAAAAGTGTTCATTCATATATAATTATAATTATAAAAATATTATAAAATATGTATTTATATTATGATCAAAAACATTTTTATATATTTATTTGTATATTATCCTTCCTATAATATTATTATATATGTATTATTCATAACAAAAACATTATTAAAAAGTGTTCATTCATATATAATTATAATTATAAAAAAACTTTAAACTATGTATTTATATTATGATCAAAAAAACCTGTCAATATTTATTTTCATATTATCGTTTCTATAATATTATTATATTTGTATTATTAATTACAAAAATATTACTAAAAAGTGTTCATTCATATATAATTATTATTATAAAAAACTTTTAAATATGTATTTATATTATGATAAAAAAAAACTGTGAATATTTATTTGCATATTATCCTTCCTATAATATTATTATATATGTATTATTAATTACAAAAACATCATTAAAAAGTGTTCATTCATATATAATTATTATTATAAAAATATTATAAAATATGTATTTATATTATGATCAAAAACATTTATATATATATTTATTTGTATATTATCCTTCCTATAATATTATTATATATGTATTATTAATAACAAAAACATTATTAAAAAGTGTTCATTCATATATAATTATTTTTATATAAAAATTATAAAATATGTATTAATATTATGATAAAAAAAAACCTGTCAATATTTAATTGCATATTATCCTTACTATAATATTAATATATATGTATTATTATTATTAAAAACATTATTAAAAAGTCTTCATTCATATATAATTATAATTATAAAAATATTATAAAAAATGTATTTATATTATGATCAAAAACATTTTTATATATTTATTTGTATATTATCCTTCCTATAATATTATTATATATGTATTATTCATAACAAAAACATTATTAAAAAGTGTTCATTCATATATAATTATAATTATAAAAAAACTTTAAACTATGTATTTATATTATGATCAAAAAAACCTGTCAATATTTATTTTCATATTATCGTTTCTATAATATTATTATATTTGTATTATTAATTACAAAAACATTACTAAAAAGTGTTCATTCATATATAATTATTAATATAAAAAACTTTTAAATATGTATTTATATTATGATAAAAAAAACTGTGAATATTTATTTGCATATTATCCTTCCTATAATATTATTATATATGTATTATTAATAACAAAAACATTATTCAAAAGTGTTCATTCATATATAATTATTATTATAAAAATATTATAAAATATGTGTTTATATTATGATCAAAAACATTTTTATATATTTATTTGTATATTATCCTTCCTATAATATTATTATATATGTATTATTAATAACAAAAACATTATTAAAAAGTGTTCATTCATATATTATTATTATTATTATAAAATTATTATAAAATATGTATTTATATTATGATCAAAAACATTTATATATATTTATTTGTATATTATCCTTCCAAAAAAACCTGTCAATATTTATTTGCATATTATCGTTTCTATAATATTATTATATTTGTATTATTAATTACAAAAACATTACTAAAAAGTGTTCATTCATATATAATTATTATTATAAAAAAACTTTAAACTATGTATTTATATTATGATCAAAAAAACCTGTCAATATTTATTTGCATATTATCGTTTCTATAATATTATTATATATGTATTATTAATAACAAAAACATTATTAAAAAGTGTTCATTCATATATTATTATTATTATAAAATTATTATAAAATATGTATTTATATTATGATGAAAAACATTTATATATATTTATTTGTATATTATCCTTCCTATAATATTATTATATATGTATTATTCATAACAAAAACATTATTAAAAAGTGTTCATTCATATATTATTATTATTATAAAAAACTTTAAAATATGTATTAATTTATATTATGATAAAAAACCTGTGAATATTTATTTGCATATTATCCTTCCTATAATATTATTATATATGTATTATTAATAACAAAAACATCATTAAAAAGTGTTCATTCATATATAATTATTTTTATATAAAAATTATAAAATATGTATTTATATTATGATAAAAAAAACCTGTCAATATTTAATTGCATATTATCCTTACTATAATATTAATATATATGTATTATTATTATTAAAAACATTATTAAAAAGTGTTCATTCATATATAATTATAATTATAAAAATATTATAAAATATGTATTTATATTATGATCAAAAACATTTTTATATATTTATTTGTATATTATCCTTCCTATAATATTATTATATATGTATTATTCATAACAAAAACATTATTAAAAAGTGTTCATTCATATATAATTATAATTATAAAAAAACTTTAAACTATGTATTTATATTATGATCAAAAAAACCTGTCAATATTTATTTGCATATTATTGTTTCTTTTATATTATTATATTTGTATTATTAATTACAAAAACATTACTAAAAAGTGTTCATTCATATATAATTATTATTATAAAAAGATTTAAAATATGTATTTATATTATGATAAAAAAAACCTGTCAATATTTAATTGAATATTATCCTTCCTATAATATTAATATATATGTATTATTATTATTAAAAACATTATTGAAAAGTGTTCATTCATATATAATTATAATTATAAAAAATATTATAAAATATGTATTTATATTATGATCAAAAACATTTATATATATTTATTTGTATATTATCCTTCCTATAATATTATTATATATGTATTATTAATAACAAAAACATTATTAAAAAGTGTTCATTCATATATAATTATTATTATAAAAATATTATAAAATATGTATTTATATTATGATCAAAAACATTTATATATATTTATTTGTATATTATCCTTCCTATAATATTATTATATATGTATTATTCATAACAAAAACATTATTAAAAAGTGTTCATTCATATATAATTATAATTATAAAAATATTATAAAATATGTATTTATATTATGATCAAAAACATTAATATATATTTATTTGTATATTATCCTTCCTATAATATTATTATATATGTATTATTAATAACAAAAACATTATTAAAAAGTGTTCATTCATATATAATTATTATTATAAAAATATTATAAAATATGTATTTATATTATGATCAAAAACATTTATATATATTTATTTGTATATTATCCTTCCTATAATATTATTATATATGTATTATTAATAACAAAAACATTATTAAAAAGTGTTCATTCATATATAATTATTTTTATATAAAAATTATAAAATATGTATTTATATTATGATAAAAAAACCTGTCAATATTTAATTGCATATTATCCTTACTATAATATTATTATATAAGTATTATTCATAACAAAAACATTATTAAAAAGTGTTCATTCATATATAATTATAATTATAAAAAAACTTTAAACTATGTATTTATATTATGATCAAAAAAACCTGTCAATATTTATTTTCATATCATCGTTTCTATAATATTATTATATTTGTATTATTAATTACAAAAACATTACTAAAAAGTGTTCATTCATATATAATTATTATTATAAAAAACTTTAAAATATGTATTTATATTATGATAAAAAAAACCTGTGAATATTTATTTGCATATTATCCTTACTATAATATTAATATATATGTATTATTATTATTAAAAACATTATTAAAAAGTGTTCATTCATATATAATTATAATTATAAAAATATTATAAAATATGTATTTATATTATGATCAAAAACATTTATATATATTTATTTGTATATTATCCTTCCTATAATATTATTATATATGTATTATTAATAACAAAAACATTATTCAAAAGTGTTCATTCATATATAATTATTATTATAAAAATATTATAAAATATGTATTTATATTATGATCAAAAACATTTATATATATTTATTTGTATATTATCCTTCCTATAATATTATTATATATGTATTATTAATAACAAAAACATCATTAAAAAGTGTTCATTCATATATAATTATTTTTATATAAAAATTATAAAATATGTATTTATATTATGATAAAAAAAAACCTGTCAATATTTAATTGCATATTATCCTTACTATAATATTAATATATATGTATTATTATTATTAAAAACATTATTAAAAAGTGTTCATTCATATATAATTATAATTATAAAAATATTATAAAATATGTATTTATATTATGATCAAAAACATTTTTATATATTTATTTGTATATTATCCTTCCTATAATATTATTATATATGTATTATTCATAACAAAAACATTATTAAAAAGTGTTCATTCATATATAATTATTATTATAAAAATATTATAAAATATGTATTTATATTATAATCAAAAACATTTATATATATTTATTTGTATATTATCCTTCCTATAATATTATTATATATGTATTATTCATAACAAAAACATTATTAAAAAGTGTTCATTCATATATAATTATAATTATAAAAAAACTTTAAACTATGTATTTATATTATGATCAAAAAAACCTGTCAATATTTATTTGCATATTATCGTTTCTATAATATTATTATATTTGTATTATTAATTACAAAAACATTACTAAAAAGTGTTCATTCATATATAATTATTATTATAAAAAAACTTTAAACTATGTATTTATATTATGATCAAAAAAACCTGTCAATATTTATTTGCATATTATCGTTTCTATAATATTATTATATTTGTATTATTAATTACAAAAACATTACTAAAAAGTGTTCATTCATATATTATTATTATTATAAAAAACTTTAAAATATGTATTTATATTATGATAAAAAAACCTGTGAATATTTATTTGCATATTATCCTTCCTATAATATTATTATATATGTATTATTAATAACAAAAACATTATTAAAAAGTGTTCATTCATATATAATTATTATTATAAAAATATTATAAAATATGTATTTATATTATGATCAAAAACATTTTTATATATTTATTTGTATATTATTCTTCCTATAATATTATTATATATGTATTATTAATAACAAAAACATTATTAAAAAGTGTTCATTCATATATTATTATTATTATAAAATTATTATAAAATATGTATTTATATTATGATCAAAAACATTTATATATATTTATTTGTATATTATCCTTCCTATAATATTATTATATATGTATTATTCATAACAAAAACATTATTAAAAAGTGTTCATTCATATATAATTATAATTATAAAAACTTTAAACTATGTATTTATATTATGATCAAAAAAACCTGTCAATATTTATTTGCATATTATCGTTTCTATAATATTATTATATTTGTATTATTAATTACAAAAACATTACTAAAAAGTGTTCATTCATATATAATTATTATTATAAAAAAACTTTAAACTATGTATTTATATTATGATCAAAAAAACCTGTCAATATTTATTTGCATATTATCGTTTCTATAATATTATTATATTTGTATTATTAATTACAAAAACATTACTAAAAAGTGTTCATTCATATATAATTATTATTATAAAAAACCTTTAAACTATGTATTTATATTATGATCAAAAAAACCTGTCAATATTTATTTGCATATTATCGTTTCTATAATATTATTATATTTGGATTATTAATTACAAAAACATTACTAAAAAGTGTTCATATATTATTATTATTATAAAAAACTTTAAAATATGTATTTATATTATGATAAAAAAACCTGTCAATATTTAATTGCATATTATCCTTACTATAATATTATTATATAAGTATTATTCATAACAAAAACATTATTAAAAAGTGTTCATTCATATATAATTATAATTATAAAAAAACTTTAAACTATGTATTTAAATTATGTTTAAAAAAACCTGTCAATATTTATTTTCATATTATCGTTTCTATAATATTATTATATTTGTATTATTAATTACAAAAACATTACTAAAAAGTGTTCATTCATATATAATTATTATTATAAAAAACTTTAAAATATGTATTTATATTATGATAAAAAAAACCTGTGAATATTTATTTGCATATTATCCTTCCTATAATATTATTATATATGTATTATTAATTACAAAAACATCATTAAAAAGTGTTCATTCATATAAAATTATTTTTATATAAAAATTTTAAAATATGTATTTATATTATGATCAAAAACATTTATATATATTTATTTGTATATTATCCTTCCTATAATATTATTATATATGTATTATTCATAACAAAAACATTATTAAAAAGTGTTCATTCATATATAATTATAATTATAAAAAAACTTTAAACTATGTATTTACATTATGATCAAAAAAACCTGTCAATATTTATTTTCATATTATCGTTTCTATAATATTATTATATTTGTATTATTAATTACAAAAACATTACTAAAAAGTGTTCATTCATATATAATTATTATTAAAAAAAACTTTTAAATATGTATTTATATTATGATAAAAAAAACTGTGAATATTTATTTGCATATTATCCTTCCTATAATATTATTATATATGTATTATTAATTACAAAAACATCATTAAAAAGTGTTCATTCATATATAATTATTATTATAAAAATATTATAAAATATGTATTTATATTATGATCAAAAACATTTATATATATTTATTTGTATATTATCCTTCCTATAATATTATTATATATGTATTATTAATAACAAAAACATTATTCAAAAGTATTCATTCATATAAAATTATTATTATAAAAATATTATAAAATATGTATTTATATTATGATCAAAAACATTTATATATATTTATTTGTATATTATCCTTCCTATAATATTATTATATATGTATTATTAATAACAAAAACATCATTAAAAAGTGTTCATTCATATATAATTATTTTTATATAAAAATTTTAAAATATGTATTTATATTATGATAAAAAAAACCTGTCAATATTTAATTGCATATTATCCTTACTATAATATTAATATATATGTATTATTATTATTAAAAACATTATTAAAAATTTTCATTCATATATAATTATAATTATAAAAATATTATAAAATATGTATTTATATTATGATCAAAAACATTTATATATATTTATTTGTATATTATCCTTCCTATAATATTATTATATATGTATTATTAATAACAAAAACATTATTAAAAAGTGTTCATTCATATATAATTATTATTATAAAAATATTATAAAATATGTATTTATATTATGATCAAAAACATTTATATATATTTATTTGTATATTATCCTTCCTATAATATTATTATATATGTATTATTCATAACAAAAACATTATTAAAAAGTGTTCATTCATATATAATTATAATTATAAAAATATTATAAAATATGTATTTATATTATGATCAAAAACATTTATATATATTTATTTGTATATTATCCTTCCTATAATATTATTATATATGTATTATTCATAACAAAAACATTATTAAAAAGTGTTCATTCATATATAATTATAATTATAAAAAAAACTTTAAACTATGTATTTATATTATGATCAAAAAAACCTGTCAATATTTATTTTCATATTATCGTTTCTATAATATTATTATATTTGTATTATTAATTACAAAAACATTACTAAAAAGTGTTCATTCATATATAATTATTATTATAAAAAACTTTTAAATATGTATTTATATTATGATAAAAAAAAACTGTGAATATTTATTTGCATATTATCCTTCCTATAATATTATTATATATGTATTAATAATTACAAAAACATCATTAAAAAGTGTTCATTCATATATAATTATTATTATAAAAATATTATAAAATATGTATTTATATTATGATCAAAAACATTTATATATATTTATTTGTATATTATCCTTCCTATAATATTATTATATATGTATTATTAATAACAAAAACATTATTAAAAAGTGTTCATTCATATATAATTATTATTATAAAAATATTATAAAATATGTATTTATATTATGATCAAAAACATTTATATATATTTATTTGTATATTATCCTTCCTATAATATTATTATATATGTATTATTCATAACAAAAACATTATTAAAAAGTGTTCATTCATATATTATTATTATTATAAAAATATTATAAAATATGTATTTATATTATGATCAAAAACATTTATATATATTTATTTGTATATTATCCTTCCTATAATATTATTATATATGTATTATTCATAACAAAAACATTATTAAAAAGTGTTCATTCATATATTATTATTATTATAAAAATATTATAAAATATGTATTTATATTATGATCAAAAACATTTATATATATTTATTTGTATATTATCCTTCCTATAATATTATTATATATGTATTATTCATAACAAAAACATCATTAAAAAGTGTTCATTCATATATAATTATTTTTATATAAAAATTATAAAATATGTATTTATATTATGATAAAAAAAAACCTGTCAATATTTAATTGCATATTATCCTTACTATAATATTAATATATATGTATTATTATTATTAAAAACATTATTAAAAAGTGTTCATTCATATATAATTATTATTATAAAAAAACTTTAAACTATGTATTTATATTATGATCAAAAAAACCTGTCAATATTTATTTGCATATTATCGTTTCTATAATATTATTATATTTGTATTATTAATTACAAAAACATTACTAAAAAGTGTTCATTCATATATAATTATTATTATAAAAAAAACTTTAAACTATGTATTTATATTATGATTAAAAAAACCTGTCAATATTTATTTGCATATTATCGTTTCTATAATATTATTATATTTGGATTATTAATTACAAAAACATTACTAAAAAGTGTTCATATATTATTATCATTATAAAAAACTTTAAAATATGTATTTATATTATGATAAAAAAACCTGTGAATATTTATTTGCATATTATCCTTCCTATAATATTATTATATATGTATTATTAATAACGAAAACATTATTCAAAAGTGTTCATTCATATATAATTATTATTATAAAAATATTATAAAATATGTATTTATATTATGATCAAAAACATTTATATATATTTATTTGTATATTATCCTTCCTATAATATTATTATATATGTATTATTAATAACAAAAACATCATTAAAAAGTGTTCATTCATATATAATTATTTTTATATAAAAATTATAAAATATGTATTTATATTATGATAAAAAAAAACCTGTCAATATTTAATTGCATATTATCCTTACTATAATATTAATATATATGTATTATTATTATTAAAAACATTATTAAAAAGTGTTCATTCATATATAATTATAATTATAAAAATATTATAAAATATGTATTTATATTATGATCAAAAACATTTATATATATTTATTTGTATATTATCCTTCCTATAATATTATTATATATGTATTATTCATAACAAAAACATTATTAAAAAGTGTTCATTCATATATAATTATAATTATAAAAAAA
Organism: Macrosteles quadrilineatus; assembly: GCF_028750875.1. Lineage (NCBI taxonomy): Eukaryota > Metazoa > Arthropoda > Insecta > Hemiptera > Cicadellidae > Macrosteles > Macrosteles quadrilineatus. The sequence continues at coordinate 163,060 of NW_026542810.1, forward strand.
CTTTAAACTATGTATTTATATTATGATCAAAAAAACCTGTCAATATTTATTTTCATATTATCGTTTCTATAATATTATTATATTTGTATTATTAATTACAAAAACATTACTAAAAAGTGTTCATTCATATATAATTATTATTATAAAAAACTTTTAAATATGTATTTATATTATGATAAAAAAAAACTGTGAATATTTATTTGCATATTATCCTTCCTATAATATTATTATATATGTATTAATAATTACAAAAACATCATTAAAAAGTGTTCATTCATATATAATTATTATTATAAAAATATTATAAAATATGTATTTATATTATGATCAAAAACATTTATATATATTTATTTGTATATTATCCTTCCTATAATATTATTATATATGTATTATTAATAACAAAAACATTATTAAAAAGTGTTCATTAATATATAATTATTATTATAAAAATATTATAAAATATGTATTTATATTATGATCAAAAACATTTATATATATTTATTTGTATATTATCCTTCCTATAATATTATTATATATGTATTATTCATAACAAAAACATTATTAAAAAGTGTTCATTCATATATTATTATTATTATAAAAATATTATAAAATATGTATTTATATTATGATCAAAAACATTTATATATATTTATTTGTATATTATCCTTCCTATAATATTATTATATATGTATTATTCATAACAAAAACATTATTAAAAAGTGTTCATTCATATATAATTATAATTATAAAAAAACTTTAAACTATGTATTTATATTATGATCAAAAAAACCTGTCAATATTTATTTGCATATTATCGTTTCTATAATATTATTATATTTGTATTATTAATTACAAAAACATTACTAAAAAGTGTTCATTCATATATAATTATTATTATAAAAAAACTTTAAACTATGTATTTATATTATGATCAAAAAAACCTGTCAATATTTTTTTGCATATTATCGTTTCTATAATATTATTATATTTGTATTATTAATTACAAAAACATTACTAAAAAGTGTTCATTCATATATTATTATTATTATAAAAAACTTTAAAATATGTATTTATATTATGATCAAAAAAACCTGTGAATATTTATTTGCATATTATCCTTCCTATAATATTATTATATATGTATTATTAATAACAAAAACATTATTAAAAAGTGTTCATTCATATATAATTATTATTATAAAAATATTATAAAATATGTATTTATATTATGATCAAAAACATTTATATATATTTATTTGTATATTATCCTTCCTATAATATTATTATATATGTATTATTAATAACAAAAACATCATTAAAAAGTGTTCATTCATATATAATTATTTTTATATAAAAATTATAAAATATGTATTTATATTATGATAAAAAAAACCTGTCAATATTTAATTGCATATTATCCTTACTATAATATTATTATATATGTATTATTCATAACAAAAACATTATTAAAAAGTGTTCATTCATATATAATTATAATTATAAAAATATTATAAAATATGTATTTATATTATGATCAAAAACATTTTTATATATTTATTTGTATATTATCCTTCCTATAATATTATTATATATGTATTATTCATAACAAAAACATTATTAAAAAGTGTTCTTTCATATATAATTATAATTATAAAAAAACTTTAAACTATGTATTTATATTATGATCAAAAAAACCTGTCAATATTTATTTTCATATTATCGTTTCTATAATATTATTATATTTGTATTATTAATTACAAAAACATTACTAAAAAGTGTTCATTCATATATAATTATTATTATAAAAAACTTTTAAATATGTATTTATATTATGATGAAAAAAACTGTGAATATTTATTTGCATATTATCCTTCCTATAATATTATTATATATGTATTATTAATTACAAAAACATCATTAAAAAGTGTTCATTCATATATAATTATTATTATAAAAATATTATAAAATATGTATTTATATTATGATCAAAAACATTTATATATATTTATTTGTATATTATCCTTCCTATAATATTATTATATATGTATTATTAATAACAAAAACATCATTAAAAAGTGTTCATTCATATATAATTATTTTTATATAAAAATTATAAAATATGTATTTATATTATGATAAAAAAAAAACCTGTCAATATTTAATTGCATATTATCCTTACTATAATATTAATATATATGTATTATTATTATTAAAAACATTATTAAAAAGTGTTCATTCATATATAATTATAATTATAAAAATATTATAAAATATGTATTTATATTATGATCAAAAACATTTTTATATATTTATTTGTATATTATCCTTCCTATAATATTATTATATATGTATTATTCATAACAAAAACATTATTAAAAAGTGTTCATTCATATATAATTATAATTATAAAAAAACTTTAAACTATGTATTTATATTATGATCAAAAAAACCTGTCAATATTTATTTTCATATTATCGTTTCTATAATATTATTATATTTGTATTATTAATTACAAAAACAGTACTAAAAAGTGTTCATTCATATATAATTATTATTATAAAAAACTTTTAAATATGTATTTATATTATGATAAAAAAAAACTGTGAATATTTATTTGCATATTATCCTTCCTATAATATTATTATATATGTATTATTAATTACAAAAACATCATTAAAAAGTGTTCATTCATATATAATTATTATTATAAAAATATTATAAAATATGTATTTATATTATGATCAAAAACATTTATATATATTTATTTGTATATTATCCTTCCTATAATATTATTATATATGTATTATTAATAACAAAAACATTATTAAAAAGTGTTCATTCATATATAATTATTATTATAAAAATATTATAAAATATGTATTTATATTATGATCAAAAACATTTATATATATTTATTTGTATATTATCCTTCCTATAATATTATTATATATGTATTATTCATAACAAAAACATTATTAAAAAGTGTTCATTCATATATTATTATTATTATAAAAATATTATAAAATATGTATTTATATTATGATCAAAAACATTTATATATATTTATTTGTATATTATCCTTCCTATAATATTATTATATATGTATTATTCATAACAAAAACATTATTAAAAAGTGTTCATTCATATATAATTATAATTATAAAAAAACTTTAAACTATGTATTTATATTATGATCAAAAAAACCTGTCAATATTTATTTGCATATTATCGTTTCTATAATATTATTATATTTGTATTATTAATTACAAAAACATTACTAAAAAGTGTTCATTCATATATAATTATTATTATAAAAAAACTTTAAACTATGTATTTATATTATGATCAAAAAAACCTGTCAATATTTTTTTGCATATTATCGTTTCTATAATATTATTATATTTGTATTATTAATTACAAAAACATTACTAAAAAGTGTTCATTCATATATTATTATTATTATAAAAATATTATAAAATATGTATTTATATTATGATCAAAAACATTTATATATATTTATTTGTATATTATCCTTCCTATAATATTATTATATATGTATTATTAATAACAAAAACATTATTAAAAAGTGTTCATTCATATATAATTATTATTATAAAAATATTATAAAATATGTATTTATATTATGATCAAAAACATTTATATATATTTATTTGTATATTATCCTTCCTATAATATTATTATATATGTATTATTAATAACAAAAACATTATTCAAAAGTGTTCATTCATATATAATTATTATTATAAAAATATTATAAAATATGTATTTATATTATGATCAAAAACATTTATATATATTTATTTGTATATTATCCTTCCTATAATATTATTATATATGTATTATTAATAACAAAAACGTCATTAAAAAGTGTTCATTCATATATAATTATTTTTATATAAAAATTATAAATTATGTATTTATATTATGATAAAAAAACCTGTCAATATTTAATTGCATATTATCCTTACTATAATATTATTATATATGTATTATTCATAACAAAAACATTATTAAAAAGTGTTCATTCATATATAATTATAATTATAAAAAAACTTTAAACTATGTATTTATATTATGATCAAAAAAACCTGTCAATATTTATTTTCATATTATCGTTTCTATATTATTATTATATTTGTATTATTAATTACAAAAACATTACTAAAAAGTGTTCATTCATATATAATTATTATTATAAAAAACTTTAAAATATGTATTTATATTATGATAAAAAAAACTGTGAATATTTATTTGCATATTATCCTTCCTATAATATTATTATATATGTATTATTAATTACAAAAACATCATTAAAAAGTGTTCATTCATATAAAATTATTTTTATATAAAAATTTTAAAATATGTATTTATATTATGATAAAAAAAACCTGTCAATATTTAATTGCATATTATCCTTACTATAATTTTAATATATATGTATTATTATTATTAAAAACATTATTAAAATGTGTTCATTCATATATAATTATAATTATAAAAATATTATAAAATATGTATTTATATTATGATCAAAAACATTTATATATATTTATTTGTAAATTATCCTTCCTATAATATTATTATATATGTATTATTCATAACAAAAACATTATTAAAAAGTGTTCATTCATATATAATTATAATTATAAAAAAACTTTAAACTATGTATTTATATTATGATCAAAAAAACCTGTGAATATTTATTTGCATATTATCCTTCCTATAATATTATTATATATGTATTATTAATAACAAAAACATTATTAAAAAGTGTTCATTCATATATAATTATTATTATAAAAATATTATAAAATATGTATTTATATTATGATCAAAAACATTTATATATATTTATTTTTATAATATCCTTCCTATAATATTATTATATATGTATTATTAATAACAAAATCATTATTCAAAAGTGTTCATTCATATATAATTATTATTATAAAAATATTATAAAATATGTATTTATATTATGATCAAAAACATTTATATATATTTATTTGTATATTATCCTTCCTATAATATTATTATATATGTATTATTAATAACAAAAACATCATTAAAAAGTGTTCATTCATATATAATTATTTTTATATAAAAATTATAAAATATGTATTTATATTATGATAAAAAAAACCTGTAAATATTTAATTGCATATTATCCTTACTATAATATTATTATATATGTATTATTCATAACAAAAACATTATTAAAAAGTGTTCATTCATATATAATTATAATTATAAAAAAACTTTAAACTATGTATTTATATTATGATCAAAAAAACCTGTGAATATTTATTTGCATATTATCCTTCCTATAATATTATTATATATGTATTATTAATTACAAAAACATCATTAAAAAGTGTTCATTCATATAAAATTATTTTTATATAAAATTTTTAAAATATGTATTTATATTATGAAAAAAAAAACCTGTCAATATTTAATTGCATATTATCCTTACTATAATTTTAATATATATGTATTATTATTATTAAAAACATTTGTTATGAAAAATAAATATATAAATAATATATAAATATATAAATATGTATTTATATTATGATCAAAAACATTTATATATATTTATTTGTATATTATCCTTCCTATAATATTATTATATATGTATTATTCATAACAAAAACATTATTAAAAAGTGTTCATTCATATATAATTATAATTATAAAAAAACTTTAAACTATGTATTTATATTATGATCAAAAAAACCTGTCAATATTTATTTTCATATTATCGTTTCTATAATATTCTTATATTTGTATTATTAATTACAAAAACATTACTAAAAAGTGTTCATTCATATATAATTATTATTATAAAAAACTTTAAAATATGTATTTATATTATGATAAAAAAAACCTGTGAATATTTATTTGCATATTATCCTTCCTATAATATTATTATATATGTATTATTAATTACAAAAACATCATTAAAAAGTGTTCATTCATATATAATTATTTTTATATAAAAATTTTAAAATATGTATTTATATTATGATAAAAAAAACCTGTCAATATTTAATTGCATATTATCCTTACTATAATATTAATATATATGTATTATTATTATTAAAAACATTATTAAAAAGTGTTCATTCATATATAATTATAATTATAAAAATATTATAAAATATGTATTTATATTATGATCAAAAACATTTATATATATTTATTTGTATATTATCCTTCCTATATTATTAATACATATGTATTATTATTATTAAAAACATTATTAAAAAGTGTTAATTCATATATAATTATAATTATAAAAATATTATAAAATATGTATTTATATTATGATCAAAAACATTTATATATATTTATTTGTATATTATCCTTCCTATAATATTATTATATATGTATTATTAATAACAAAAACATTATTCAAAAGTGTTCATTCATATATAATTATTATTATAAAAATATTATAAAATATGTATTTATATTATGATCAAAAAAACCTGTCAATATTTAATTGCATATTATCCTTACTATAATATTAATATATATGTATTATTATTATTAAAAACATTATTAAAAAGTGTTCATTCGTGTATAATAATAATTATAAAAATATTATAAAATATGTATTTATATTATGATCAAAAACATTTATATATATTTATTTGTATATTATCCTTCCTATAATATTATTATATATGTATTATTAATAACAAAAACATTATTAAAAAGTGTTCATTCATATATAATTATAATTATAAAAAAACTTTAAACTTTGTATTTATATTATGATCAAAAAAACCTGTCAATATTTATTTGCATATTATCGTTTCTATAATATTATTATATTTGTATTATTAATTACAAAAACATTACTAAAAAGTGTTCATTCATATATAATTATTATTATATAAAAACTTTAAACTATGTATTTATATTATGATCAAAAAAACCTGTCAATATTTATTTGCATATTATCGTTTCTATAATATTATTATATTTGAATTATTAATTACAAAAACATTACTAAAAAGTGTTCATTCATATATTATTATTATTATAAAAAACTTTAAAATATGTATTTATATTATGATAAAAAAACCTGTGAATACTTATTTGCATATTATCCTTCCTATAATATTATTATATATGTATTATTAATAACAAAAACATTATTAAAAAGTGTTCATTCATATATAATTATTATTATAAAAATATTATAAAATATGTATTTATATTATGATCAAAAACATTTATATATATTTATTTGTATATTATCCTTCCTATAATATTATTATATATGTATTATTCATAACAAAAACATTATTAAAAAGTGTTCATTCATATATAATTATAATTATAAAAAAACTTTAAACTTTGTATTTATATTATGATCAAAAAAACCTGTCAATATTTATTTGCATATTATCGTTTCTATAATATTATTATATTTGTATTATTAATTACAAAAACATTACTAAAAAGTGTTCATTCATATATAATTATTATTATATAAAAACTTTAAACTATGTATTTATATTATGATCAAAAAAACCTGTCAATATTTATTTGCATATTATCGTTTCTATAATATTATTATATTTGTATTATTAATTACAAAAACATTACTAAAAAGTGTTCATTCATATATTATTATTATTATAAAAAACTTTAAAATATGTATTTATATTATGATAAAAAAACCTGTGAATATTTATTTGCATATTATCCTTCCTATAATATTATTATATATGTATTATTAATAACAAAAACATTATTAAAAAGTGTTCATTCATATATAATTATTATTATAAAAATATTATAAAATATGTATTTATATTATGATCGAAAACATTTATATATATTTATTTGTATATTATCCTTCCTATAATATTATTATATATGTATTATTAATAACAAAAACATTATTCAAAAGTGTTCATTCATATATAATTATTATTATAAAAATATTATAAAATATGTATTTATATTATGATCAAAAACATTTATATATATTTATTTGTATATTATCCTTCCTATAATATTATTATATATGTATTATTAATAACAAAAACATCATTAAAAAGTGTTCATTCATATATAATTATTTTTATATAAAAATTATAAAATATGTATTTATATTATGATAAAAAAAACCTGTCAATATTTAATTGCATATTATCCTTACTATAATATTAATATATATGTATTATTATTATTAAAAACATTATTAAAAAGTGTTCATTCATATATAATTATAATTATAAAAATATTATAAAATATGTATTTATATTATGATCAAAAACATTTTTATATATTTATTTGTATATTATCCTTCCTATAATATTATTATATATGTATTATTCATAACAAAAACATTATTAAAAAGTGTTCATTCATATATAATTATAATTATAAAAAAACTTTAAACTATGTATTTATATTATGATCAAAAAAACCTGTCAATATTTGTTTGCATATTATTGTTTCTATAATATTATTATATTTGTATTATTAATTACAAAAACATTACTAAAAAGTGTTCATTCATATATAATTATTATTATAAAAATATTATAAAATATGTATTTATATTATGATAAAAAAAACCTGTCAATATTTAATTGCATATTATCCTTCCTATAATATTAATATATATGTATTATTATTATTAAAAACATTATTAAAAAGTGTTCATTCATATATAATTATAATTAT